>NC_068357.1:135266481-135376481 GCF_020536995.1 Dreissena polymorpha | reverse complement strand
AAGAATCTGATGAAAACTGTGGACTTTATTGCGTAAACAAGAAAAAGTCTAACGCACGCGCTCACACACGGATGGACGGACGACGGAAACCACGCCATGACATAAGCTCTTCAGGCCTTTGGCCGGTAGAGCTAAAAACTTGTTAACAGCCCATGTGTGTCCCTCTTACTTGATGAAAGTACTGAATGCTGTGAATAAAAAGCTGATTGTATATGCTAGGTTATCATCACAGATACATTCTGCTGAGTCTGTGTACACATTTTGAGACAACTTGAACAAGTGCCACTGGAGAAGGTATTTTTAACAAATTGAAAGACATTTTCAGCTAGGCAGTTTATTGATGTTTCAAACCTTCTTGAGCATCATATCATACTAGTATATTTTATTTCTTTATATATATATATATATATATATTTTTATTATTTCTTTGAGGCCTCAGATGTGCCTACTGTTAAATAAAAAGCAATACAGGATGTACTTTTGCACCAGTTGAAAGTAAGAGTTGCACGGTGTATGCAGGGTTTTCATTAGGATTCTTTGTAGCAGGCTTTTGAGTTATTTGAGGCGGCCAACCATGCCCCCCCCCCCCCCCCCCCCAAAAGAAAAATTTTGAAATAAAGGTGCCAATTTATGGCTTCTGAGCGATTTTGGGCACATATTTTACATGATTTTCCTCAGTTAAAATAGAGGATATTAATGTGAATAGTTAAGTCCTCAGGTAACATTAACTCTCAAGGGTGTCTATTGTCCCAAATTTGAAATCCTGAAAATAAAATCTGGGTGCCGATAGGGCCCTCGGCGGGTTCAGGGCACACCCTGGACAGTGGTCCAGGTGGCCAGAGGCCCCCGGAAGCACCTGCAATTTAGCTTATTTGAAACAAAGAAATCGCTTCTCCTGAGCTTTAAGACACCTGTATTTTTAAGAGGTTCAAAACAGAAAAAAATGCTTTGGCTAGCAAATATCACAATCTATTTTTTTTAATTTTCATGTAGATGCATGGGTCTGAGGTGGAATGTCCCCGTCGGGGGCGAAGGGCCCGGGCCCTAGCTTAATGTATAATTTCTGTGCAGTACATAGCATGTATTCTTTACAGTATTAATGAAAATCTGAATTAAACAAACACTGGAAATTTTAACATTTTAAAAAGTTGTAACTTCCAATAATGACAATGACATTTCAAAATATATAACTAAACCAATTTAAATGACTAGTCCACAAGTAGTTATTGCAAATAAGAAGAAACAGTACAAACTGTAAACATCTTTATCACCTGTCAAACAATAACATTCATTATAATTAACCTCTACTTAACACGATCCCATTTTACCAAGAGTATGTGACTAGCAATTCAAATAATATTACCAAAGGAGTAAGTTACCTTAAGAAAAATAAAGTCTGATAAACATCACAATAATTAAAACAATAATACTGAAGCAATTTATGAGCAAATACCTGAACATTTATAAGTAATACTGTGTTACGAGTACACAATGACTGTCTTTTTTTGAAATAATTGATTATTCAGTTTATAAAGATTATGTGCCTGTTGACATGAGAATAATTGTTTTTATTTGATTAACTTAGGCATTTTTTTGGAAAAAAAATCAGGCAAAAAACCAGCTGATGCAATCTTAGGATTTAAATATTATGCTGAGGAAGCTTCTTTGGGCCATTTTTTTCAAATACAAATTTGGACATAGCTTAACATTGCAGTGCCAATTCAATATATTTAGCATTTAAGGCAACCAAGTCCGACCTTAATCATAAAAAAATCAGGAGAGTTTGGGGCTCGAGAGTTTCATTTATCCTAATGAAAGACTCACCCTCCTGTAAAATGTGGTAACAAATAAATCCACTTACCACTCAGAGGATCAAACCTCCGCGGAGAAACAAAACATCAACGAAATCTGTCGAAAATTGAATAATCCGGAGGTGCCGGTAAATGATAAACGTTAACTAAACTGGAACAAAATAACTTCAACAGCGAACTATCGTTCTTACTCGAAACACAAACAAAAAGTCGTTTCTTTTTTTTTGAAATATCCAATTGTTGACTTTGTCACAGGTTGTGACCTTGAATCAAAGTCGTACAGCCTCGTTACCCGCTCCGCAATTGGACAATTATATCGATACAACCAATTAGAAAGCAGTTAACATATATTGGTTAAGGTTGTTTACTTCCGTTTCAGACAGTTAGTATATTAACGAATACTAAATATCTCGTCATCGTCGTGAAAATTTGCCGATGTTTTTTTTTTAAATTTTCTTTCCGAATTTGAGCCGGCCTGAATAACATTTGAGGCGGTCAAATCGGCCGCTGGCCGCCTCCTAATGAAAACCCTGTGTATGATGGCTTTCTCTCTTCATTGAATGCCAGTCACTTGACAGAATAAATTATTTGGATTCACTGTTAACATTTTAAGCACAGACAAAGATGCAAAGGAAAAAAGGTATTGTAAAAAGATGTGTTCATAGCAAGTGCTAACCTAGTAATGGGTGTCCTTCCAGTTGAATCAGAGTTGGGTCTTGTATTCCACAGATGGGAGCTTGATGTAAGTCAGGTAAAGATGCAAAACAGTCACTCTAGAAGTTGTGTACCAAACACATTGTTCAAGGTCAAGGCATTATTGACTGCAACAAGAAGAAGTTTTTTGAAGCCATTCTAGAGAATATTGAAAAGAGATTTCCGTCTAAAGATGGCGATGTAATGCTCTCATTCACAGCTCTTGCACTAAGACCAATATCAGGTATGTCCAAACAATGAAGAGAGCAATTGGGCAATGATACCATAGACATATAAATTAAACAATATGGCGAAGAGAAAAAGTTTACACCAACACCGGAACAGCCTTAGGTAACCATGAGTCCCATAATCAAATCAGTTTAGGACATTTATGGACATTGATCCATAAATACCTTATGGATGATTTCCAGAACCTGCTGACTCTTGCTACTCTTGCAATGACTGCTCTAATCCACACAGCAGACTGCAAAAGGGGCTTCAGTGTCCAAAATAGCATACAACTCCAAACAGACTGTCTGAATAAATGGGTTGATAATTTGATGACAATAAAACTTAAACATTGTGAAATAAAAGATTTTGACTTTGTAGAGGCTTTGGTATTTTGCAGATCTGTAAAGCCAAGAATGATCTTCAATTATCTGATTAAACTTAGCTAGAACAAGTGGGTATAAATCCACATAATCTTATACTGTTAAATAACCCTGAATGAGCATAAAAATGGGTCTTTAAGGTGTGATGATGAATAATTTTATTTGCAGAATTTGCTATTTATGCCCAATACCTTGGAAAACTAAGAAAGCCAGAGGTCTAAGCGAAAGCTGGTTCTATTTGTTTTTTAGCAGATGGGAACAACTTAAATTTGTAGCTTCAGAAAAACTGGGTAGTGGCCCTTGCCAAATCAGCATCCAAAAACAAAATATACAACTACTTGCCTGAACTTGACATTGTTCTGAAGGATAAAAGTTTGTTCAACACAACTGAACAAATTTTTAATGTGGCCGTATCTGGTTTGTCAACAGAGCATAGCACTCCCAAGAGTGTAATTTTTTTAAGATACAGTTGCACCAAAGACCAAGAATGTGACAAATCAAAAACCAAGTACAACAATTCTTTATATCTCCTGGCAAAGGTAGTCAGCTGACCTTTTGAACGTTGCTGCACCAGGGTCTTCAGGTGGCATCTCAAAGAGTTGATGGATAAATAGACACATCTTTGGGCATTATTTGTCTTAACCATTTGCATAACATTTTAAAGGAGAACAGACAAGTTCAGACTTAAAAAGCACATTTTATAAATGAATATAATAAAATAACATTGAAATAAAAACACAAAATAAAAAAAAAGAAATAGTGCTAAACAAGATGTGTTTGTGAAACATAATGTTCCCCTATATGATGTTTGACCTTGTAGGATGACCTTGACCTTTCACCACTCAAAATGTGCAGCTCTATGAGATACACATGCATGCCAAATATCAAGTTGCTATCTTCAATATTGCAAAAGTATTCATAAAATAAGCGATTTGGGCCACATATATTTGACCTCTGACCTTGAAGGATGACCTTGACCTTTCACCACTCAAAATGTGCAGCTCCATGAGATGCACATGCATGCCAAATATCAAGTTGCTATCTTCAATATTGCAAAAGTATTTATAAAATTAGCGATTTGGGCCACATATATTTGACCTCTGACCTTGAAGGATGACCTTGACCTTGACCTTTCACCACTCAAAATGTGCAGCTCTATAAGATACACATGCATGCCAAATATCAAGTTGCTATCTTCAATATTGCAAAAGTATTCATAAAATGAGCGATTTTGACCCATATATTTGACCTTGAAGGATGACCTTGACCTTGACCTTTCACCACTCAAAATGTGCAGCTCCATGAGATACATATGCATGCCAAATATCAAGTTCCTATCTTCAATATTGCAAAAGTTATTGCAAATGTTAAAGTTGGCGCAAACCAACCAACCAACCAACCAACCAACAGACCAACAGACCAACCAACAGACAGGGCAAAAACAATATGTCCCCCACTACTATAGTGGGGGACATAAAAACAATGATTTTGATAATCGGTAATTTCCGTAATGCGTTCGGCACTTTCCGCCACCATTTTCCCTGATGACGTAGTCATGAGACAACTGCGCATGACCAAGAACGACCTTCATTAATTGTTATTTACGCACTGAAGCTTGCAATTTTCCCGCAAAACTTCAGAGTATAAAGAACTGTGTTTGTCAATTACTAGCATTAAAACAATTTTCATTCTATACTGTGTTGATTTCCATTAGATTTGTAACGTGACATTCAGGATTTACCTATTTGTACGATGGTGCAGTGTGTAGCGTTTGGCTGCAACGCTCGTCCCGAGAAGGGGACAAAAGGATTCTTCGGCTTTCAAGATCAAGATTTCCAAAGTGTGACAGGGCTGGACAATCGACGTTTGTTTTTAAGTTGTTTAAGAATGTAACCTTTTTAAATAGCCTTTACTGTGACGTGTGTTATTATTTACACGCGCCAATTTCCCATTCGATTGCAATCGTTTGTTGATGACAGTTGATGGCAGTAGGTGAATTATGTAAATATCTTTGTCTTTTTCATCTGCATTTGTCAATTGTTCATATCCTCTTGTAATTGGGCTGTACGTGCATTGATTTGTACGTATCCTTACTATATTTCTGTTTGGAGATTGACATTTATTCAGTCCGAGTAAACATGGCAACTTGTCTTTTCTTACTCTTTAACGATCACTGTATGCATATATTTACACCTAATTCATAACTTACAGTCCATCTAACATCACAGGCTTTTGACTTTTCTGCATTGGTTGCAGAAAGTCGTACAACCAAAAATATGTTCTTTGTTTAGAGTAAAATCAACATGCTAGTTGAATAATAAACAGAGGCAGTGTCAGTGGCAGTTCTTAACCCATTTATGCCGAGTGGACTCTCCCATCCATCTAAATTGGATCGATTTATTTCCAAAATTAGGGATGTCTAGTATATTTATTTCTATATTTAGAATATTTCTCACAGAAATTCTTTAAGCAAACAGCGCAGACCCTGATGAGACGCTGCATCATGCGGCGTCTCATCTGGGTCTACGCTGTTTGCCAAGGCCTTTTTTCTAGACGCTAGGCATAAATGGGATATCCATAAAAAGTGTGATGGACTTAGTAAGTAAGTATGTCTATAATGCACTTGCATAAGTTGTAAAAACAATTTTGAGTTCATTCTTGTTAAATAAAAAGGTTGACTTAATTTGTGATTTTAAAGTAATATTATTTTTTTTTTAATTTAGATTGCATTTGGCAGCCCTGCATTCAGTTTAGAATGCACACAGAAAACATGCGGAGACCAAGAAGGGGGAAAGCGCTACAGAATTTCGTATCCTAAGTATAAGGCGGGCCACCATGTCGTAAAACCTGTAAAAGAAGCCTGCAATTATGGTAATGGTCCTTCTAAGCACAATAGAAAATTGGCATTCTAGGTGCAATTGCACTTGACCGGTACACAACACTTAGCACCAAACAACGTACCCTAACCCTTAACACCAAATAACTAACGCAATACCTATTATCCATGTTATCCAATATATTTCCTAAGAATCGGGGGCTAACGCCCGCAAACCCCCGCTTTGTCGATAGTGGTTAACAACTGCGTACTGGTAAAGTGCAATCTAGCCGCATTCTAAAATACATATAATGCCAAAACCTTGTAATTGCAAATGGCCAGCTTGACTGTTATTCAAATGTTGTTGTTTTTTAATAATATATGTGTATTTTCTTTATTGTTCAATGTACATATTTGTAACAATGCATATGATTGGTTTTGAATGAGTACAATATCAATCATTGATAAATATTTCAGATTATGTCACCAAGCTCATGGCTGAATTGCTGCAATTGAAAGAACAATCAAGAGCAGCCAGACTGTGAGACAGGCTTCTTCCGTTCTGTTCTCTCCTCCACCTTTGGCATCTTTTGCGAAGAAAATTTTAAAAACTGAAGCAGTGCAGTTTCTATTGCTAGGTTCAATTAGTTTCAGAAATTTGAACCAAATTGACATGCCATTTTCCATGCAGCTATGCCTAAACGGAGAGGCGCAGCACCCTGCCACCCCAAGGTCCCACCCTGGACCCAGAACATTCCCTTTTTATAATCTGATCATATTATTATACTGGATATTTTATTTGAAGTTTCAATAAATTCATTAGATATTCACAGGGAAACTAGTTTTATGAATTATAGAAACAATAGTTTAAATGAAAATACTTTGAATATGAATATGTATATGAGCTGGCGCACTCTGGAAAAACTGGGCTTATTAATGCATGTGACTAAAGTGTTGTCCCAGATTCGCCTGTGCAGTCCGCACAGGCTTATCAGAACAATACTTTCAGCCTATATTGTATTTTTCGTTCATAGTAAGTTTCTTCTTATTGTACATCCAGTTTAGGCAGAAAGTGTTGTCCCTTATAAGCTTGTGCGAACTGCACAGGCTCATTTGGGTCGACACTTTTCGCACATTCATTAGGCCCCTTTCTTCCAGAATATATGCTATATTTAAAATATAATATGCCACAGGGATAATATGAACATGCGTGCTTTAGTGCCTTTTAACAAAGAAGCCCCCCCCCCCCCCCCTGATCTTTTCATATCCTAGCTGGAGGACTAATGATGTTTTGCTTCAAATTAATATAGCAATTTCAATGAATTGTGAAATCATGTGAATGTATTATTTTGATAAATATGTTTTCATAACAACTACCTGTCTCTACCAGTTGATGGAAATATAACTGTAACTAATAAAGTTGTTCAACAAAGCATTCCCCATAGTGTGTTAAAGTGTTAGTATAATATATTTGATGTCTCCACTTTTATTATCTCCCGCCATAGGCGGAGGGATATTGTTTTGGCGTTGTCCGTCTTTCCGTCCGTCCATCTGTCCGTCTGGCACTTTTGTGTCCGGAGCCATATCTTGGAAGTGCTTTTGCGGATTTCTTTGAAATTTTATATGAGTATATATATGGATAAGAGGATGATGAACGCCAAATGGCATTGTACACCATCTCTTAATAACGGAGTTATGGCCCTTTGTATCTTGAAAAAAGCTTTTTTGAGTGTCAAATTTAACACTTGTGTCCGGAAGCATTATTGGCGGGGGATATCAATTCAAAGAATTTGCTTGTTCTAACATGTTTTGGCCATTTAGTTTTTTTGTAAGTATTGCTTAATAAAATACGTTTTAATAGTGATTTTGTTCAGGGTACTCGAGTTGACTGTCGGAATAAAGTTGTATTGCAACATTGTGCTGGTAAATCTTCTGTAGTAAATTCGTCTAGTTGGCTTAAACTTGTTGTTATGGTAAGGGTGTTATGGTACACTTGGTTGTGTGGTGTCAGTGGTAATTTAAATTCTAAATGTTGCAATAAATTTGTTTGTTACATATAAAGTGTTGTGTAATCCATTTCAATAATATCGAAAGTTTAAATTTGACATGGTGCTTCTCCGTTATGATATAAATATAAATTCACCACGCTTGTGTTATGTACTATAAAACAATTAAATTCCGTCATATTAATATGAAATCAAAACAAGATTACTTATGACGACAAATTATTTATAACAAGCAAATTCGTTGAATTGATATCCCCCGCCTATATACTTCTGGACACAAAAGTGTTATATTTGACACTAAAAAAATCATTTTTTTGAAGATACAAAGGCCATATCTATGTTATTAACAGATGGTGTACAATGCCATTTGGCGTGCATCATCCTCTTATCCATATATATACTCATACCAAGTTTCAATGAAATCCGCCAAAGCACTTCCAAGATATGGCTCTGGACACAAAAGTGCCTATAGTAAAAAGCATTTTTTCAAGATACAAAGGGCCATAACTCTGTTTTGAACAGATGGTGTACAATGCCATTTGGCGTGCATCATCCTCTAATGCATATATATACTCATACCAAGTTTCAATGAAATCCCCCAAAGCACTTCCAAGATATGGCTCCGGACACAAAAGTGCCTATAGTAAAAAGCGTTTTTTCAAGATACAAAGGGCCATAACTCTTTTTTTAACAGATGGTGTACAATGCCATTTGGCGTGCATTATCCTCTTATGCATATATATATACGCATACCAAGTTTCAATGAAATCCGCCAAAGCACTTCCAAGATATGGCTCCGGACACAAAAGTGCCTATAGTAAAAAGCATTATATCAAGATACAAAGGGCCATAACTCTGTTTTTAACAGATGGTGTACAATGCCATTTGGCGTGCATCATCCTCTAATGCATATATATACTCATACAAAGTTTCAATGAAATCCGCCAAAGCACTTCCAAGATATGGCTCCGGACACAAAAGTGCCGGAAGGACGGACAGCCGGAACAATATCCCTCCGCCTCTGGCCGGGGATAATAAAAAGAAAGCAGAACTGAGGTAATTCTCAGAAGTGAATGGCATCAACAACGAGTTCAATTTACAATAAATAAAAAATCGTGTGCAGAAACCACATCGGGTTTCAACAAAATGAACCTGTCAGGATATCAGCAAAAGAAACGAAACAAATAATCTCCATTAATCCGTTTTAAATGACGCGACCATTGTAAGAATTATACATTTCAAATTAACATTGTTCATATTGACAACGTTATTGTAGTGTTAAAAGTTGAACGGTTAATTTGGACGTGCATTCGTATAACGATAAGTTTCTAGTTACCGTAATTACTCTATGTTTTCGGACACTTAAAAATAATTATTTTTTTTCGTGTCCGAAAACTTAGATACGAAAAATATTCACAAAATACAGGTGTCCGAAAACTTAGAGTCGAAAATCGAAGTGTCCTAAATGCGTCAATTGTATCAACGACTACCGGTAATAGCACGCGCTTGTAAAATACTATGCCGTGTAGTATAAATTACAGTTATATATGTTTACACTGCATGTTCAATACTTTTAAATGCATAATTTATTTGACAGAAAGTTACTACAAGGTTGTACTTTGACCAACTAGTTCAAACTCAAAGATGAGCACGTGATGTACCGATACTCGCTCGTATGAACCTGTAATTAACGCAATAAATAGGCAAACTATGAATTCTTTGTTTGTTCATTTCCGATAGTTGTTGTCTAACACCTTCCATTGTTCGGAAAACTTGCAATAGGGTGCACCATACTTTGAAGCGATTAGTATTTGTCACAGTTATTTTATTAAGAAGGGGTAGTACCATTGCTGTAGATAATTGAACTCTTAATTGGCACTACCCCTGGTAATTGTCATAACGCTTATGCTATCGGGCGAAACCATTGTTCAATACCGGTTTACAAGGTTATTTACCCATTAACGCACATGTAATGGTCCGTGGCCCTCAGCAGGCATGCACCAGTCATGGTTCCTGATAATAATCTGGTTGTAAAACCCCATGAGCGAAGTGTCATTAGATATCGAAGACAGGGCCGAAATATGGTAAAATAGCGCTGTAGAATATACTGTCCGAAAACTTAGAGACATTAATTATGGACGAAAACTCGTGTGTCTGAAAATTAAGAGTCACGAAAAATAATTATTTTTGCTAAAAAAAGGGGTGTCCGAAAACTTAGAGTGTCCGAAAACATAGAGTAATTAAGGTATTACTAAATTGATCAGCTCAATAAGTGTAATTTATAAAACCGTCTTGATCAAATCATAATTCAATAATGAACTTCATTAAATAACGCTGACCTGTATGTATAATACGAAAACTGGTCGTTATTTTTCGAACTTTACAATGACACTCGCATAAAGTGAGTCTTTTGTTATGAATTGGAAGAAAGTTGTCTCACGACTACGTCACTTCCAGTTTGAACAAAAATGTCGAGTCAATCGCAAAGTGTGAAAATTCAGCATTATTATCGGCTGAATACTCGCTGAATGCGATGGTTTTAAGCGAACTATGGCGTGGAAATGCTTTAACACATTATAATCTCCCATAAAATTGGAATGTTTCAGCTTTTTTAAACCATGTCTGTTTTCCTTTAAGCTTGAAAAAAACTGGCACTTATTCCATTATATTTTATAAGGATCACAAATCACACTTGTCATTAACCCTTACACAATTGGCCAAAATGAACAATTCTGTTTTAATTGTTCTCCTACCTAAGCCATTTGACACAGCCCCTCGATTTTTTAGTGTTTGGTCCACTTAGAATTATTACTCACATAAATGTCATACATATATGCAGAGCATTCCATGGATTGGTATAACCAGATATGAAGTTGCCAACCTCACCTCTCGACCAAATACAGAAGCATTTTCACTTGAAAATATTATATCAGCCTTCTATAATCAGGAATATATCCATTGAAAGTAACTTTATTTCTATAACACAGACTGCTCCCTAGGCTATTGACATGAATGAAGCTGGAGATGAAAACAAAGATATCACAAAGAAAACCAGTAAAGTTGAAAACTCTAAAAAAACAACTGACAACAGGGCAGCAAAACGCTTCTTCAAGAACAGAATAATTAGAAATGTTGTTCAGAGACCAAAAAACCATTGAAAATCCCTATTAATGTTATTGGAAATCTAATGTCTAATAAAAATACTAATATTATTAGTAATTATTAATATTATATGAAAGGTATGCAGGCCAGGAAGATCTATAAAAAAAACAATGACTGGGCAAAACATGTACATTTGTTTTGCTGTCTACGAAAAGATTAAGAGTAATTATTTTGAAAGCATTCAGTTTGAAATGTTATCATTTATTTCTGTTAATAGGTTTATCGGAAAAACAGTACACATAAATATGTAGACATTTTGAATACTGTGCATATGCATTTAATGTACAGTTTGGGTATTGTATTGTTTTGTTCAAATGGATTGTCCGTTGGTTCCAGATATGTGCCATACATTGACAAGTCCGCACTACCACTGGGACAGGATTTTCCTGTCCGCATTGATGACTTCTCTTCCAAGGTATATGAAGACAGTGGATACATCGCTATGCTTGGTTCGAGAGATTGAAGCGACTGATGATACCATACAAACTTCTTAAATGACATCACCAAAGCCACCTTACATGACACCAGCCTACTAAAAGCAGTGACAGTGTTAATGAAACTTGCTGTGTCTTTCAAACCAAACAGCAGGCATTTACCATTGTAAAATGCCTATAAGCTCATACTTATATTTATGACGTCATCATGTAAAGCATCATTTAACGTTTAAATACATTTACTTTGTTATTTAAATTGTGCTGTCAAAAGACCTAAACATGTAGTTTTCAGTCATTTTCCATTGTTTTGATAAAGGCATAATGCCGAAACGTTAAATTAAAGGAGTAAAATCAGAGATTCATTGTTAAATGATGAAGATGTGATTTAATTCCTAATAGTATACCGTATTTTCACAGGACACTCATAGCCGGTACCTGCACATCAGATAAAGTACTGAGAAGTGGAGACAAGTTCTACTTTCCAAAAACCAGAGCAATAAAACACAGCCCAAATAAAAACTAAAATATGTTACGGAGTCTTACACTGTTAAAGTTTTCATTAATGAATAATTCTTCGACAGTTAATAAAAACATGTTATGAAAAATTGTCAGACCTCTGTGACATCTTTAAGCCATTAATAGCATGCTCTCCTTGTATCTGCAAGAAAAAACAGTCAACTTCACAGAGATACCTGCCCATGTCAGTATGACAATCAGTCATCTCTCCTCACTCATCAAGTTGTACATGACATTTGCAGGAAACATTTGAGAATAGTGACGCTGAGTTTGCAAAGTGTGGGCATCTATTCTTTGAAATAAAGGAACAAACGGCCCTCCAAAGGACAATACCAAGAGGGCTATGCCAGATACACCCCAGACACATTCTTGACAAAACTAGTAGGCTAAAAATCTGAATAATTTTACATAATTTAAAAACAAAAACAATTTTTTAAGTTGTGTACACGATTTTTTTATAATGATATGTAAAGCAGTACACTATTTTCAGTAAGGTTATGTTAAGCTTCTAGCCATAAAGTAAACCATAATTGCCTTGTACATGTCAGGAATCCCACTGATACATGACCTTATAAAAGAGATTAAGGACGCCTTCTTTACAGGGGCCCCAGTACTGATAGCATTTGGGTTCTTTAAGCTAAAAAATCTCCCAGAAAGTGTAGCAGCTTTACAGCAGTATGGAAAGGTAGATTGCTTTATCTCTCTAGTCCTGAGTTTGTTTAGTCACAGTGTTATGCAAATAATTTTTTTTAGTCATTATTGATTGATTTTACATGCTCCAGTGATCTTCATAATTTTGAAGCATATTTACATAAAATTAATTTTACAATGCTAATTTTGATTATTTTACATGTTATTTATATTTCAGGAATCAATCAAGAAACTGGTTGAGTTCTACAACACACCAATACAGGATGTCTTTGAAGGCATGATGTTACTGAGATGCCAGCCATCTTTGATCCTGTTATCTTGGAGAGTGAGTTGAAAAACAGTAAGAACTCAGCTTTACATGCTCAGTATAAAACTGCTTTTGAGTGATGATCATGTTACCATGTTTAATAATGTAAACGTTTCTGGTTTTGTTCACTGTTGCATTTTTTCCCAGAGAGATATCGTTTTTTTCCCCTGAGAGATATGCATTTTTTTCCCAAAGAGATATGCATGTTTTTAGGAGAAGGCATGGTTTAAGAAGGGATAAGAAAGGACTGTCAACTGTGGAGCCCACAGCTGAGGAAACTGTCACGTCATGGCAGATCCAATCATAGCAGCTTCGTTTTCAGGGATGACAGACCTGGTTAATCTGAGCCAGCTGATGCACACCTCCACTGCTTGTGTTGAGCGGGCGTTCTCAGTCATGAATGGTTTGTGCACTCCTCAAAGAAACAGAATGTCCAACGACTTGTTGGATCTGTCCATTAGGGTATGTGCCAACTGTCCAAGAGAACTCACAGATTCTCAGATACATAGAATCATAGACCTGTTCCGGGACCATGAGGATAGGAGAATTAAACTGTAATAGAGTGCTAATTATGTTACCAGAGACTGAAAATGTATCATAACTATTATATGAGGATACTGTGCAACTTCTTTCAACAGTTTATGAGTGCAGTTGCACTATGATTAAAATAAGTGACTATATTTTTAGGGTTTCATAATGTGTCCATCATGGTGCAGTTCTATTGTATACAGTACATATTTCTGTTAGTCTGTTTAACTACTGTCATGTTTTGGATCTGATAATAACTGTGCATTGTGCTGTATAACTTTTTATGCCATCTTGTTGATAAATGATTATGGGTCCAAATGAGTGGACCCATTGTTCAAAAGTCTTGTATTTGTTTACAAAACAAGGGCTGTTTGTAAAACATGCATGCCCCCCATATGGGCTGTCACTTGTAGTGGAATCCATTGTGTGAATACGTTTTTTGCCACTGTAACCTTGACCTTTGACCTACAGTCTCCGCCAAACAATTTAACATGGTCGGACCGACGGACATGTCCTGTCAAATTTTGTAAGGTCCAGCCTGTCGGTCTAATTTACAGGACCGATTGTCCGGTAAAAAAAAAAAAGAACAAAATTGTTGATTATTTATGTTTTTACGGCTCTGAAAGTTTTCTGCGGTATAAAAATAGCGATCGCCTCATTCCATTCCAACGCTCTACTCTACAGAACTTTGCGATGCACCTGATTGGTCCATTTCTTTGCGTTGTTACCATATGACGAATGCTCGTCAGGACGGTCTAAATCCATGACGGCCTAGTCGCTGATTAAGATAATTATAAATGTGATTATTAATTGATACAAATATCAATTTGTATGGACGTTATCGAGATAGTTATTAATAAATGTGATCATCTTCATTCGCAATGTCATGATCTTGACTGTCAATGTCCCTGCGTGAAAAAGGCTTGTGATCAATTATCTAGGCCGTCGTCGGTTTAGGCCGTATTGACCAGATTCCTCTCTGACATGCGCACTGAGACTTAGCAACAAGAATCAACAAACGCTACCGCTGAGTTTGAAAAATGTTTCTACGATATTACGAGGGAGCGACTCCCGGTGGAAAACGACCGGCACCACCTGATTCTTCGGAAAACAGAAAGAGAAGTGGAAAAAATATGGAGAAAAAAGGCCTGAACGATATTTAATAATATTTACACATAATTTTAAATTGTTCTCCAGTGTGCAGCAGAGAAAACACATGGACATAGGCGGGTCAATTATGCACGCAAGAATGTACAGGAAGGTGTCAGTGTTGTTGCGAGTACTAGCCATGTCGAGTTGGAAGAAGATGAAGATGAAAGCTCGCCAAGTGAAATTGACATTTTGAATGCAGTTTATTGTGGCGTGCAAGACGATGACTCAGACTGTGTTGTGGATTTTCAAAATAAAAATGAGATGCTCCTTAAATCTTTTTGTACATAGTGCAATTATAATGATAAATGTGTTCAATAGTTTTCAGAACATGTTTCATCAAACTAAACAAGTACCATGTATGGCCGCTTTTCGTGTTATTTTATTAATATATTTATGTAGTTGGTAGGTCCTGTAAAAAAAGAGGAGGTCCTGTATTTTTTCCCAGTTTACAGGACCTACTGTCTTGTAAACATTTGACTAGTTTGGCAGAGACTGGACCTAGTGACCTGAAAATCAATAGGGGTCATCTGCCAGTCATGATCAATGTAGCTATGAAGTTTCATGATCCTAGGCCTAATTATTCTTGAGTTATCATCCAGAAACCATTTTACTGTTTCGAGTCACTTTGACCTTGAGCTTTGACCTAGTGACCTAAAAATTGATACGGGTCATCTGCCAGTCATGATCAATGTACCTATTAAGTTTCATGATCCTAGGCGTAAGCATTCTTGAGTTATCATCTGGAAACTATTTTACTGTTTTGAGTCACTGTGACCTTGACCTTTGACCTAGTGACCTGAAAATCAATAGAGGTCATCTTCCAGTCATGATCAATGTTCCTATGAAGTTTCATGATCCTGGGCGTAAGCATTCTTTAGTTATCATCCGGAAACCATTTTACTGTTTCGAGTCACTGTGACCTTGACCTTTGACCTAGTGACCTGAAAATCAATAGGGGTCCTCTGCCAGTAATGATCAATGTACCTATGAAGTTTCATGATCATAGGCCTAAGCGTTCTTGATTATCATCCGGAAACAATCTGGTGGACTGACCGACCGACATGAGCAAAGGGGGGCATAATAAAGGTCAATTATTATTTATATACATAAAGCGCTTCAAATAACAGATTATTTTATTAAGTACACATTATTCTCAATTCTTTGTATTTGTAAAACTAACAATACAAAATTATCTAAATTTCTCAATTTTAGTCTAAACAACGCGACTTTTCCCAATCCAAAGGGACCCGGCCCCATTCCCAAAATGGTGAGAAAAAAACACTGATGGTCACTGTTGGATATATATTTTGTTGACCAACCCATGTGAAAAACATCGATCCTCGAAATAACCCGATAAAATTTGCAGAGGTCCGATATTATTACTGAAACTGTCTGACCTTGTTCTGACGAAAAAAAACACAATACAATTATGTAAAACTAGGAACATGTAAAAAAAAATACGGATACAGATTTTTATTTTTTTTACTTCAATAGATTATAGATTATTAATTAATTAATAAAACAAATATTTACTGATCAGTCGAACTGGCTATAATATTTGCTGGTGAGGTAACAAACTCCAAGTCGCTTCTTAGAACCAGTCAAATTTTGTTTTGTAACATAGGCAACACAAGAAGTTTTTGAGTGGTTTAATTGAATCTTACTGGTTGCAATCCTTATGCTGATTGTTAATTGATAGCTGGGTATCACACAACCATTGCCTGCTCCATGTCAAGGATTATATGCAAAAGTCAGCAGTAGAAGCAACCGTTTCAAATATAGCAAAAACATGGAAAATGCCGTAGTTTCTACAAATTTAGAGACGAAATTCCGCAATACGGATCGGCAACGAAAAACTATGATTTTTCACATAAAAAACTATTTCCGTTATTTTTTTGCCGGGTAATTTTTCTCTTTTCGTCTCTGTTTCCTTTAAATCATTACGTTTTGGTACTTAGATGATCATCATTGTCAAAAGACCCTTTTTACATCTGAAAGCCATCGATACCCGTCATATAAAGTGTCAAATAATAATGAGAAATTGGGTGAAATATTTGGGTTTTCTTTATGTACGAAATATTGACAAGTAAATCAGTAACGAGTATGCATGACGGTAAAAAGATTAAATATTTGGATCTGGTGTGTGTTTAACAACAAAGGGGTTACAATGCTGTTGACACAAGCCTTAGGCTGTATCTGCATTATTTATTATTTGTACCACAACGCTCATTAACGTGTGCATACTTGAATAGTGACTTCTCCAGATTGTAATTCAGCCAATTAGAAATAAACACACTTAGAACACTGACCAATGGGATTCATAACTGAGTTTCACGGGCCAGATGTTAGAGGGAAACAAGACAGTTAGCGTTTAGACTTGGAGGTGTACGGATCGAGAAAGATACGATCATGTAGCTATCAGACTGTATTTGTATAACCGAAAATATTAAGTATGTTAGACATTAAATTGGAATAGAAACTGATACATGGTGTTGTTGAATATTTTATCCTGCATTATGCAGAGAAATTAACATAAATAGAGAGGGACCGACTTGTCCCATGCGCGGCACGAGAAAATGGGAGTTAATGCAAAACTCGTCATCTTGGCAATTCGCGCATGACGAGATATCGAATGATAGGCTACATACCGGTAATTTAAGAGTAATGAACATTGTTAGTAACTATGCGTCGTCTATGAACTATGAACGATTACGTGACACAGGAAAGATGCTGCAAAAGATAGAAAACAGAGAAAAGAGACGACCAATGAAATGAGAATTATATACACTGCAACTCCAATATATCGCGGTTGAAGGGGTCCAAAGATCGCGACCGTGATATATCCGGCGCGCGATATAAATTGTCAGTTTATGTATGCATGTATATGTATACATTAGCATCATTATGCAATCTCAAAACACGCTATTTACCAACCTTATTCAAGTTTGTGTTATATCCATATGTCATTAATTGGTATAACACAAAACATTATTCCATGTGAGTATTTTTAAATGCGTATAATTTAATTTTTAATCCGAAAAACATTGCCGAGTTTTATTGTTCAAGAAAGCATGCACAAATTAGACCCATGTACAAAATGACGTCATTCATTTCTCATGAAAAGCATGCACAGCATGGGGTTTAATAGTAGAGCATTGTGACTAACTGATCTATATTGTATACTGTATCTAACGCACACAGATTGTTGAGATAGGTCAGTATTGACTTGTGACATTTACTGTTATAATTGTGTACACCTTCATTTGTGCACTGGTGCGTTTCGGCAGTTCAAAGCAAATTCAATAGAGAATTGTAACACCCGAAATGACCTGCCATGTTTGACAAATGGGTCTTTTGTTTATCGCAGTACACAGGTGTTAATGTGATGTACAATGTAAGCAAACAATCTGGTCAAAACTGGATTATGACTGTTGGATTAAAGTTGGTGAAAAAAGGGAAAAATACTTGCTTGAAACGGATTTTAATGCATCAAATTCTCAGATAAAAACATTTTATTTAAGGATTATGCTCGTCAGATTTTTGGGAGCCATAGCCGATTCGCGATATATTGGACAACGCGATATAACGGACCGTGATATATTGGAGTTGCAGTGTACAATGAAAATGTAAAGAAAAAATGAGAAGACATAGGCAGAAAAACAAGAAAAAAGGTGAATATGGCTGCAGTAATGCTAAAACAAGAAGCCAAATACAAAATCAGCAGGACTACTGGCGTTTGAAGAAAAAAGAACAAAGATCCACAATGTCTGAGGAACAACGCAGTGCACGCAATACAAAATGTCTGAGGAACAACGCAGTGCACGCAATACAAAATGTCTGAGGAACAATGCAGTGCACGCAATACAAAATGTCTGAGGAACATCGCAGTGCACGCAATACAAAATGTCAGGAACAACGCAGTGCACGCAATACAAAATGTCTGAGGAACAACGCAGTGCACGCAATACAAAATGTCTGAGGAACAACACAGTGCACGCAATACAAAATGTCTGAGGTCTCAATATTTATAATGGATTCAATATTTAATTCCAATATTAACTTACGTGTCGAAACGATGTTTTGATTATGCATGAAAAGCACAATTTCCAGTAGGATTACACCCGGTTAGTGATAACATTTGAAATATAACTGATTCCGTATAATTGAATACTCCGGATAATTGAATATTCGGACGTGACAAATGGGCTATTCAATCAAGCGAAATCTACTGTATATATAAATCAAGCAGGATAAGGGAAGTTAGATACAGTTAAAATTTATTTTAAGACACGGGGTCTCAATCGAAAAGGATACAAGTCCGTTTTTTTCAGCTCGACATGTAAACGTCATTTGCAATTGAGACCGTCAAAATGTTACTGGCGTTATATTTATTTGTTCATGGTTATATCACAATTGTACCTATTTATTATTCGGTTGAGCCCATTTTGGCATGTTAATTGTTTTAAAATGAAGAAGACACTCTCCTTATACCGTTGCACTAAAAATCAATGTAAATCCCCCTTCGAGAGTCTCATGCAACTTCACAACATCCGGGCGTCCGAACCTACCGGTGCGCCCAAGCGACACAGAGAGGTCAAATGGGTCATTCTCTATTTTTAGTAAGTAAATGTCTTCGGATTGTTCTGATGAAATTTCATGTTGTTGTTAGTTTGTTTATTGTTCATATTTCAATAATCCTGCACTTTTTGGCTACTTTTTGCTTAATGTCAATACGCATGCGCCAGTTGTATAATTAAAGTGTCCCAACTTACCAGTTTCCAGGCTTATACCTTTCCAGATGTTAAAAGTTACACCCTCCTTTTAATGATATAAAAATCAAAGATTTGCTTTGCGTATGCTTATTTAGATCTTTGGACATTTTTTTTGAAAGCAAACTTAGAAAAAAAGAAACAAATTATACACCCAGGTTGACTTTTTTTAACTGTTAAACGACAATTTTTACACAAGCGATTTTTCAATCATTTTCCGCATTCACTGACAATACTATAGATTGCAAGCTAAACAAACCATACATATTTGGAAATGGTTAATTAATACCTATCAGAAAATGTATAATTAAAGGTTCATGTAGAGGCTTCATTTTGAAAAATGTGGGACCCCTAGCTTTGAACTCAAATTTAACTAATGGAAGAGTGCCACATGGAAAATGTATACATATATGCTTGAAAGGGTGTTTTTCCTTCAAACTGCTACCAATTTTGTACATCAACGTATCATAACATCCACAAAATCAATCAAAATACAAAGCGATTTTAACACTAAAATATACATTATTTTCAAAAATCTGAATCATGTTTATTCCACGTATTTCGGCGGAAAATTATATAACTAGTGAATAATATCGACATTGACGAGGGCAAGTTACGCTTAAATAGTAAAAAAAGTTTGCATATCTAGAAATATCAAAACTCGAACACATGTCATTTCATCACCATGGGGGCAGCCATTTTTAAATTAATAAAATAGAAAGAAACATGCTAAAAACTCACTCATCGCCTAATTGACATTCCAAACGGTTGACGATGACAAATGCATTGGATTGTAATCTTTCCTTTGATGTTTGCAAACTGCACGATCAGACTTCATATACACTCAAAAGAATAACTATGTAAGAAGCATTTCACCAATGTTTACAATCGTTGACGAATCACTGTACTTATATTATTGCGCATAAAATAGTACGCTTACAGAATGACAGAAAGATCGATACGGAGTTACGTTCAATTCATCACGGTATACTATTCTATCGATAATATATAATAATACATCGCTTTAACAATCTAAAAGTAGAAATAATTCTTTTAAACGGAGTTTTTTTTATCGAAAGTGAAAACAACGGAAGTTGGATGGATATTCTGTGAGATGCACTTCGGCTCCATAAAAACAAAACAAATAAACTAAAAAAGACGTGTGGTGGACAATTTTCAGCTGGAAAATATTTGAAAAAGGGTAAGTGATGATATCTCTACGTGGTCATTTCTGTTATTTAGTGCGATCTCTTGCTGATTAATGTTAATAGTTGTTTTACTAGTTGCCAACCAACTGTCAAAATAAGTACATGTGTTTTCTCAGGTATGTGTATACACATACCCGGTTTTCTCACCACTGCATGTGGTTTCAACAGATTTGTTTTGCACGTTTTTCTACGGATCACAGCCATGGCCACGCTTTCAAAATGGGTAGAAGGAATCGAAATATAAAATCAATAGTTTTGCCAATTTCTTTATTCCTTTACAATTTTATATGTCGTCAGCAATCTATTTCAATTTGAGATGGTTTAAATTTGCAATTTGGTTGAGAGGTAAATAACAAAATTGTTAAGCCTTTGAAATAGAATTTGGACTCTTTATTATCCACCATACCTGGATTTTTAAAAAGTAGTTACTTATAGTTATTTTTAGAACTTTGTTTAGGATATTTATCCAAAAAAGGCAGTTTAATAAAAACTCATTTGTTGTTTTATGACAATTATTTTCTGTGAAATGTTGCTAACTTGACCTTGTATATGTATATAGCTTTGTATTTATTCAACTTAAGGTAATGCATATCCTTCATAACTTAAGATTGAGATTTTGTAAATTAGTATAAAAATGTATTGGTTTTAAACCAAAATATGAATAAAGCACAGAAATATTGAATGTCAAAAATGTGTTTATGTTATTCTATCCGTCTTTAGCTTTAAAATGATAGCCTGCAACCCGGGTGAGTCGCGGTACTTAAGGAATATTCATTTGCGTCTAGAAACCATCTTCAAATATCAGATAAATAATTTATAAGACAAACATATCTGACTTAACTTCATTGGAAAATAGCCTTTTTATGACAAAAATCCTTCAATTTTAACTGCGGTATCAACAAAAACAACACCACTGTCCGCCATTGTTGTTTATTTTCCCTCACGGTTGACTCGCGGTAAATAGGTTAAACGACACTAATATTAAATTTAACATGAATAAACATAAAGATCTTACATACCATTCAAAGTAACAATCAATAACGTATATAAAAATTAGAATATATGGAATTTAAGACATCAAATAAAATAAATAACACAGTTATGTTCAAGCAGTGTCTAATTTTAATTCTAAATATTCAAATAACTGTTCATGTTCATTCATTCTTCTGCGCAATGGGGACACCTGAAGAAGCTATCTCGCCTCAAAAAACGCACATCAGTGCAGAGACTCAGATGTACCCAATGTGCACACACACTACATTCACCCCATTTCACAAAAACAACCGAAACATCCTTTCTCAATGCAGGTGGACTACTTTTCTTACACACACAGCATACATCATCTGTGTCACTTTCAAGAGATGAATATGACTCAAAATCAACGAAGTGTTTATAGAGCATGACCTATCGAAATAATTATTAAAAATCGGTGGTGTGTAACCCCTTCACAAAGAGAATAATATTGGTAGTGTCTGACCTAAGCAATCGCAAGCAGACGAACTTAAAAAGTGAAAAAGTTGAAAGGGAAATTTCATTTTAATATGGATTTTTACATAATTTTGGTTTAAAATGATTTTTTTAATTGTTTTTGGGTAGCTCTAGTTACTTACCAAAAATTTATTCGTACTGGCAGCAAAAGATGTTTTCTGTCAGATTTCAAAAGTAGGTCACGCAGGTTTGTTTACAAACACAATCCAGAGGGCGCTAATGAAATACCGCGAGTCAAAACGACCCGCGACTCAACCGGGTTTGAGTATATATATAGTTTGACCATATTGTACCACATTCAATAAAGAAAAACCAAAGCGAAGTTTTAATGAAATTTATCCCCCCCCCCCCCCCCATGAACCGTAACTGGGTTTATTATAATTTTCAAAATCAATGGTTACAGCTAACTTTAGTCATTTTAGTGGCAGAAAGGTCATCTCAAGCCAAGGTGGCCAATCCTCTTCAATTTAATTTGAGAAATAAATTGTGTTAACAGAAAAGGTCGGTAGGACATACGCACGGCGCGGACGTAAAAGTGAAATGCTCAATTCCTTACACTGTGTGGGGCATGAGATGTCGTTGTCATATGCTAAATATGTTTCGTTCCATGTGACTCGAAAATGTCTTTCCAGCAGCAGACGATTAAATACAGCTTTCATTAGATTGATAGCTTCGAATATATATTGTTTATACCTTCAATAAAAAGGAAATGGATAGTATAACTAAATGAAACATGCATAATTTTAAAACTGATCTTTTTTAAAACTTTAAATAAAAACTGTATATAACGTATAAAACATATTCGAATATTTTCAGTAATATTGTGCGTCAAGAGTGATTTCCCTTACCGGCGTTTCGGATCTAGAAATTTCTATAATTTATTAAGGTATATTTAAAAACGATAGCAGATAAACAACTTCTGTATATTCAGAGATGACCGAAGAAAGTACACAGGTTCAAGAAGCAATGGCAACTGAAGAGATAATAAATCCACGTGTGTTTTTCGACATTGAAATTGCCGGTGATAAAGGTATGGTTTCAGAAAATTCGGCATGTTCGGTTAGCAACTAACTTAGGACTTAGGTTAGAAAAAATGATTTAGTGTATAACTGAAAATGTACATAAATAAAATTATAACCATAAGCTGAAAAGGTGTCAAGAGTAATAGTACCTTAGATTGACACCTTTGTGCAATGTAACTGCAATCTTGTTTGTTTGCACGGTCTGGCGATACACATTCCATAGTTGCAATAATCCAACTCCCAGCTATTGACCCTCCGGGTCGCTGGGAGTTGCAACTGCTAAACCTATTTTCCATAGAAACGTGCCGCCCATGCCGCCCAGAATCTGGGCGGCAGTTTAATCGGAAATATTAGCCACATCAACTATTTTCAGGTATAAATAAACACAGATAGATCGGAAATATATCGTCCACTCACCTAAATTTGTGACTAACCTAGATTTGCGGATTTTGTTTTTGTCACCTAACCGGTACCAATATTTGTTTCTGCACATGCGTGATCGTGGCGATATGCTAATGAATGTTTACTCGATTGGAACGATTGAAGATTTGTGAAAAATAATGCGTTTAAAACAAGTAAAAGTGTGAATTGAAATCAATTAGAAAAAATACCATATTTTCTTAACACCAATAATACCCGACCATCGAATTTCATATATATTAAGTTAAAATCAGATATCACAAATTTTTGTTGTCATCTGCTGTTGTAGTAGCATTGCCATATATGGAAATGTTACGCTTCGAAAACATGAGTAATTCCAACACATGATTTATTGTGTGTTTCTGAGACCATGACAATTATGCTAATTTCTTTTTTGTTTTAGTTTTTTTTTTAAGGCCATCCCTAAGCATTGTCGCAAGAAGTATAGGCTTTATTCACCGACTTCCTTGATAAATGCTTACAAAGCTGTTAAGGAGAAGATTATGTCCGTTCTTAGAGCCTCAAAATTATACAGATTGCCTCAAAATACATTACGTCACAGGGTCTTTGAAAAAATCCACCCGGACACAGTTGTTATGTGAGCTGCTCCCATTTTCCATGCACTTCACCCTGTTCATATGTTAATATTTTATTTTTATTTCGTGTTTGACTTTTTTGTTCAATGTTTCATTTGCACCAGAAACCAATTTAAACTGTTAAAAATAAGTTAGCTTGGCCTAATTACTTGACATTGCAATGAATTTTTGTATGACGTCATACCCGCGAATCAATGGTAGTAAAACAAAATGGCTGATGCTTTACACTTGTGTCAACAATATTGACATTTAAGAGCTTTAAAAACATTGTTTGGAAATCACAATGGAACAAATCAGCGAAGAATGAATTTATGTTATAAGGTTAATGTTTGTTTTCGTTGTTTTTTATGCGTTATTATTTTAATATTGACATTAAATGTTAAGGTCCCGAATTAACGGTAATCGAGGATATCCATAATGCGCAAATTAAAACAACTCACATGATATTTTATGCTCGCATAATATTGATATTAATCCAAAGTTTCAAACACGTCAACGGTTCATTTTTAATTGCTATGTTATTGCAAAGGACAAATCCGAGTATTCCGAGTAATTCCGAATTCGAAAATACGCTATAGACTATCTCCGGAATCAACTCGTACTTTTTAGCTCGACTATTATATATAAAAAATATATATAGTAGTGCTATCCTACTCACCCCGGCATTTCCGTTTCCGTGCAAATGTTAAAGTTTTCGTACTACCGCAATTATTTTCATTGTCCCTTGACAAATTGCTTTCATAGAAGAACTTTTATTTCGACAAATACATATACATATTTACACAGTTGAAATAGGCCGCTATGGTCCTTTTTCAACATATATCATATCATTCATATATTCATAATACATGGTGTTGCATAAAAAACATTATGGTTGAATAAACGAGAATGTTCTGATACAAATACTACATATCGCATCCACTCGAAATTCAAAATCAATTTTCTAAAGAAACATACAGTATTTACACAACATATATTAATTTGATATTTCAATATTTCTATTTGAAAAACATGGTCTATAAAAAGTGTTAATAAAAATAACAGTTTCAAAATCAATAATTTTTTTAACAAACTGTATGTTCTTCACATATAATAATGTAATATTCACATAACATGATGTAATATTCATATTATATTACGAAAACATAAGTACAATAATTCTAATGTGATGAGACTTGAATAGACATATATTAATGTAATAATATGATGTAATATTCATATTATATTACGAAAACATAAGTACAGTAATTCTAAGGTGATGAGACTTGAATAAACTATTACATCAATGACTCTGTTATTATCAAAATATGGCGATTATTAGCATACTTGTTTACCAACATGACCCCAACCTATAAACAAGAGCAGACAACTCTATCAAGCATTTTGTCATACTTATGGCCCCTTTTCCACTTAGAATATGCAGCAAATGTTAAAGTTTTCATGCCACCCTGTTTATTTTCATTGTCCCTTGACATATTGCTATCATATTTTGCATACTTGTTTACCAACATCACCCCAACCTATAAACTAGAAATGGCGCGGCAGAGGCCGACGCGTATCCCCACGCCGCATGTTTGACCCAGGGGCGCCCCAGGGTTGGTAATTGGGCCATGCATAGTTGAGATTGTCCGTATTGTCATAAGAGAAGTTCAGTATCAATTAGAAGTGAATCGGTGTAGAAATGAAGAAATTATAGTAAAAGGCAATTTTGGGTGGGCGTGGCCTATGTGGGTGGGGCGCCCCAGGGTTGGTAATGGGGCCATGCATAGCTGAGATTGACCATATTGTCATAAGAGAGGTTCAGTATCAATTTGAAGTGAATCGGTGTAGAAATGAAGAAATTATAGTTAAAGGCAATTTTGGGTGGGCGTGGCCTATGTGGCCGGGGCGCCCCAGGGTTGGTAATGGGGCCATGCTTAGTTGAGATTGACCGTATTGTCATAAGAGAGGTTCAGTATCAATTTGAAGACAATCGGTGTAGAAATGAAGAAATTATGGTAAAATAACCTTAAAAAATGAGTAAAAATCTCTGACCCGGCCCCACCCCAACCCCAATAACTTTTGACCCAGGGGCAGATCAAAAGTCCAAATAGTGCAGGGTCGCTCATATGCTCATAGCTACCATGTGTGTACAGGGTTCGCACAGGGCTTGAAAAGTGCTTGAAAATGAGTCCTAGGCTTGAAAAGCCCTTGAACAAAGGTTGGCCTTAAAAAAGTGCTTGAAAAGTGCTTATTTCATGTAAAAAAGCCTTGAAAATGTCTATTTTTGCTCAAAATTACTTTTATCATCGCTGTAATTATTAACTTAAATCGTTCTTAAGGGAAATATTATGAAAATTTATCATAAATTCCTTCGCACAAAAAGTTGAGTACGAAATATAAGCTTTGTACACTATTGAGTACGAAATGTTATGTGTACACGTCACAGATTACGTGTACTACGTCAGAGGTTATTCGTTGTGATCAATTTTCGCGAGTGAAAACGCAGCGATGGGGAAGTGTTGTTTCAAACCAGGGTGGTTAACTGAATATTCCTGGGTACAGAAAACAAATGACATTCGAAAAGCACATTGTCGAGAATGTTTGAAGACCATTGATGTCGGGGGGATGGGGGAAAGCGCTTTGAAAAGCCACAAGAAAACATGAAATTGAGAATCAATGTGTTTGTTTGTAATAACTTTAAAAAGTAATTACATATGTGAGACTCATTGAGTAAAGGATGGATATTAAAACATGTATTTGTATGTAATTAAATAACATGTATGAGTTAATATGGAATAAGTTTAATGTGTTTGAGCAAATAAATGACATTTACTGTTTTAATCTGGTTTGAAAATGCATTTTTTTAAAGGAAACTAACATACTGTTCTTGGCCTTGAAAATGAAAATGTGGCCTTAAAAAGTCCTTGCAAAGTGCTTGAATTTAGGTTTGCGATTTCTGTTTGAACCATGGTGTAAGTTTCGAGGTTCTAGTGCTAATAGTGTAGGAGGAGATAGTGGCCTGGACAGACAGACAGACGGACGGCAGAGATAACCACAATATCCCCACGCTTTTCATAAAACGTGGGGATAAAGACAATTTTGGGTGGGTGTGGCCTATTATGGGCGGGGCGCCCCAGGGTTGGTAATGGGGCCATACATAGTTGAGATTGACCGTATTGTCATAAGAGATGTTCAGTATCAATTTGAAGTAAATAGGTGTAGAAATGAAGAAATTATAGTAAAAGGCAATTTTGGGTGGGTGTGGCCTATCCCTTGTCAAATAAAAACGCACTTTTTACCAAAACACACATTTAGCGCACTTAAAAGTGCGTTAATTGTGTGTTTTTTGTTAATATGTGCGTTTTCAGTGTTCAAAAGTGCATTTAAGTGCGCTTTTTGTGCGTTTTTACTTTTCAAGTGCGTTATTTTAGTGAAAAAGTGCGTTTTTTGTGTGTTTTCTTCATCTGTAAGTGCGCTTTTGAGTGTAGATGTGAGCAAAATGTGTGTTTTTTATCTAAGAAGTGCGTCTTTTATTTAGGAAGTGCGTTTTTTGTGTGTTTTCTTCATCTGTAAGTGCGCTTTTGAGTGTAGATGTGAGCAAAATGTGTTTTTTTTTCTAAGAAGTGCGTCTTTTATTTAGGAAGTGCGTCTTTTATCTTAGAAGTGTGTTTTAAGGTTTACAGATGTGGGTTTTTTCTCACAAAAGTGCGTTTTTCTATTTTGATGTGCGTCTTTTTTAAGCATAAGTTAGTCTTTTATTTCATAAGTGCGTTTTTATCATATGATCTGTTTTAAAAGGATGTATCTAAAAAGACACATGTTTAACACACTTCTTAAAAAGTGTGTCTTTAACAACTGTTTAGCAAATGTTGTACAGAAATTGAACAAGAAACAAAATTGTTGCAGGCTCTAACAATTTATTTACATCAAATGATTAAACATAGACATATATCTCAGTAACCTGTAATAATATAAGGGGCAGTTTGAATAATTACTGGTTGTCCATATTAACCTGTTTAATGTTTACATACTTTATCATACAATTTCAATGCATACCCTATTGCTTACGTTTTAATCTCAAACATTTCTAAAAATTTCCACCTAAATCAGACTGTGTGTAACTAATTAAAAATATTGAAAGTGTCAAAAGTATTATGTGGGCTTGATAGTATCAATTATATTTCCTCAACATAAACAAGTATTTGAACTTTCTTATACTGATATTTATACCCTAATACAATTAATGTCTACCACATTGACCATAAACATACATTTTAAAAGGCAATTAAAATAATATTAATACTATTAATATTATTTGCTAAAACCATTCAGCATGTTATATTTAAATATTTACAATTAAATATAATGTGTTAAGGGTGCTGTGTATTATTCAATAAATATTTTGGTGTTGAAATGACTGCCTTATCAGTATTTCTCAAATTATGCAATTTTTGGCTTAGACACAGCATGGTATCAGATAAGAGAATAGCCAGTCCCTATCAGTCCTCCATCTAAGCCTAACTAAGGGGTGTAGATATACTTTTGATTTGTTCAGGCACCATCTATTTGAGAACACAGATAGGAAGTTATTTTTTGAAAACAAGCAGCATCAGCAACTGACTTAAAGCTAGAATTAAGACTTATTATTCTAGTGTAAAATGTCTTGAAATACTTTCAGCATGAAGTATTGTGTGATGAAAAAAATGTGTATTTACTACAATGTGTAAATAAACAATAAAGGAGATTAAAAGTGGGTGGTTAAAGACATATAAAGTGATATGGTCTAGTTCAACAACTGCCTGTATTTTTGGAATACTGAAGAACAGTCTGTTGTAACAGGTTCGTATTTTCAATTCTGCATCCCTTTTTTATTTAGTTTATTGAATTAATTATGATTATTATCATATTTATGTATTGTCACTGGGAAATGTAAATGGATGAGTAAATGTAATGCAATTTTAAAGAAAAACAACACCATTTGAATTATTATGGCTGTATTTTATGGTTATTGTCATCTTAAAGTTATTAATACCTATTTTTGGTCATTAATGAACAGATTTTTCCCCCATATTAAATGAGAACTTTTAAATTTAAAGGTTAAACCACATGGAAAGAATGTGCATCATCGCATCGCCTGCCAAAAAAGGGAGCAAAAGAGAGACTACCTGATGTATGGACTTGAATACCAGGTTTTACCCTGCACAAGCTGGCCGACATGAGGAGAACAGGAGTGGGAAAACCGCGCCCTCTCCTTGACCAAGAAAAGCTGGATTTGTTTAGAGGTAAAACTATACAGGGTACTGGTTATTGCATTTTGAAAGGTGTCACACTTCCGACCAGTCCACACAGCAAAATGAGACCACGTATCGTACATTTTCGAACAGTATTTTCTATCAAACGTATTTATTTATGAAAATCGTTAAGTCACATGTGATCAGGGGATTAAAATTGCAAAATAAACAACCAAAAACAACAAGCAAACAAACTAGTTTTGATTTATATTTATAATTTTTATAGCAACAAGATTACCATAACAGCAATATTCAACACTTACATTATAAAATATCTTTCAGGACCTGATCAAATGAGATCATGCACGAGACGCATCGCGCAAAAGCCATGACAGTATAATAGTTGCAAAGAAGTTTGACCGGCTGGTGGCAGACTTGGAGAGAAAGATGAGAGCTGCACTCCGCTGCCTCAAAGAAATGCTGAAAGACCTTGATTGATATGCATCTTTCTTATGTATATAGCTGTTTGTGTATATATAGTACATGTTATTATAGTATGCTATTATTTTTTGTTTATTTATAATCAAATTATGTTTATATTTATTTCATCAAATTGCCATTGATATTTAATTACTCATGTATGTTAAAAAATGTTGGTGTACATTAAAGTATAAAATTGAATTATCTTGTAATTATTAAAATACACAAATGTATATGTTTATATAATTATTGGTTTTTATTGCATATCTGAATTAAAAAAAACTTTTAACAGCATATAATTGAATCAACTGTTAAGGCAAAAGATGCACCTTTAACGCACATGTGTGCTTTTTGTGAGTGCGTTTTTTGCTGCCATTCATGTGCGTAAATTGTGCGTTTTGTGTGGGTTATAACTGCGCTTAACGTGCGTAAAATGTGCGCTTTTTGTGAGTTAAATGTGCGCTTTTTTATTTAAAAAGCGCACATTTAACGCACATAAAAGCGCACATTTAACACACATGTGCGCTTTTATGTGGGTTATAACTGCGCTTTTCGTGAGTTAAATGTGCGCTTTTTAAATAAAAAAGCGCACATTTAACTCACAAAAAGCGCACATTTAACGCACATAAAAGCGCACATTTAACACACATGTGCGCTTTTATGTGGGTTATAACTGCGCTTTTCGTGAGTTAAATGTGCGCTTTTTAAATAAAAAAGCGCACATTTAACTGGGGCCACGCATAGTTGAGATTGACCGTATTGTCATAAGAGAGGCTCAGTATCAATTTGAAGTAAATAGGTGCAGAAATGAAGAAGTTAATGTAAAATAACATTAAAAAATGAGTAAAAATCTCTGACCCGGCCCCGCCCCAACCCAGATAACTTTTGACCCAGGGGTCAGATCAAAATTCCGTCACTGTCACCGTCGCACATATGCTCATAGCTACCATGTTTGTAAGTTTCAAGGTTCTAGTGCTAATAGTGTAGGAGGAGCAGGTGGCCAGGACGGACAGACAGACGCACATCACCACAATATCCCCACTTTTTCTCCGAAAAATGTGGGGATAACAAGAGCAGACAACTCTATCAAGCATTTTGTCATACTTATTGCCCCTTTTATACTTAGATTTATCGTTTGGGTACTACCCCAAATCTTTCCTATATCCTTTGACGTATTGCTTTTATATGTTGCATACTTGTTTACCAACATGACCCTAACCTATAAACAAGAGCAGACCACTGTATCAAGCATTTTGACATAATTATGGTCCCTTTTACACTTAGATAATTGAACATTTTGCTTAAATTGCCATAACTTCTTTATTTAGGATCACATTTTATTATTACTTTGATGAAAAAACAACACTTACCTGAATACCACAATAGATTCCACCCAAACAATACCCCACGCCCCTACCCAGAATCCCCCCCCATCCCCCCACCAAAAAAAATATTTATTTTTTTAAACATCATCTAATAAATTACCACACCCAGCGTTTTCATTAGGATTTTTTGTAGCAGGCTTTTGAGTTATTTGAGGAGGCCAACTTGTGCGAGCACCGAAGGTGCGAGTTGCTAGGGGGTCCGGGGGCATGCTCCCCTCAATTTTTGTTAAATAAAGGTGCCAAATCATGGCCTCTGAGCGAGTTTGGGCACATAATTTTGCTCATTTAAAATAGAGGATATTTATGTGAATGGCAAAGAAAACTTAAAGTCCTCAGTTTACATCAACTCTGCAATTATCAAGATTTTTATAAAAACAGATATAAACGTATAAAAAAACATTGAAAAAGTAACACCAATTCGACTTTTAATAATTAATTTTACAATAAAACAGAGTTTGATGTAATTCTAATCTGATTCTGGGTAATATTCCTTTGATGCAAGGTTAAGTTTTTGTATGGCTATATTGACAGCTGTCTATCAGGCTCAGCCCATCATTCCCCTCAGTAACATCGGTTTGGACCCCAGCATCCACAAGTGTAAGAACTGGTGCTGATGCCGAGGCATTTGGCTGCTTCGGAAGAATCTTCCGCCTCATTTTATGTCAAGCCACAGCTTGACTGCTGAAATAATCAATATGGAAATGTAGCATGTTTTTTTAGATTGAATTTTACTTTTGAACTTCAATTCAGATTAAATTTTACTTTTGAACTTTTTTTGTTTTTAAAGAAGAGTATAAATGGCCCATTAAATATAGAAGACAATGTGCAAGACCATGGATGACATTAATATTTTGTCAGAAGCCCTCTGGAAAAGATGCATAAAAATTGGGCATAGGTTCTCCTAGCATAGCAATTTTAAGAAAGATTTGACAGTTTGGCAATGCAGATTCCCCCCCCCCCCCCCCCCAAAAAAGTCGAGAATAGGTTGCTCCAGCTTAGGCAATCGTAGGATGTAAATATGTCGCAGAGGAAGCTTCTTTTGGTAAATATTTTCCAATAATAAGTTGGACATAGCTAAACATTTCAGAGCCAATTCAATATAATTAGCAAACTCCATCCTTAATCATGACAATATCAGGAGAGTTTGGGGCTCGAGATTTTCATTTATCCTAATGAAAGACTCTTCTCCTGTAAAATGTGGTTATAAATAAATCCACTTACCGTTCGGAGGTTAAAAACTCTGCGGAGAAACCAAACATCGGCATGATCGGAACCATCAACGAAATTTGTCAAAAATAAAACCGAAATGTAACAGGAAAGTGCATTCATCCGGAGGTACCGGTAAATGATAAACGTTAACAAAACTGGAACAAAATAACTTCAACAGCGAACTATTGTTCTTCCTCGAAACACAAAAGAAAAAGTCATTTTTTATATATTTTTTTAGACATGTTGACATTGTCAATTCGTGACCTTTAATCAAAGTCGTACACTCATGTTTCCCGCTTTGGGATTGGACAATTATACCAAAACGATCAATGAGAAAACAGTTAACATATATCGGTTATGGTTGTTTACTTCAATTTCAGACAGTTAGTTTATAAACGAATACTTAATATCTTGTCATCGTCGTGAGCATTTGCCGATTTTTTTTCCGAATTTGAGCCGGCCCAATTAACATTTGAGGCGGTCAAATCGGCCGCCGGCCGCCTCCTAATGAAAACGCTGCACACCCCACATTATACCCCCCTCTCACCCCTCTTCTAGCCCCCCCCCACATTTTTTTTTTAAAAACATCTAATAAATTACCACACCCCCACATTATACCCCCCCCCCCACCAATTTTTTTGTCTTCCTTTTTTTTATTTTTGAAAGATCGTCTAATAAATGACCACACCCCACATTATACCCCCTCTCAACCCCCCTCCCCCCCCTCCCCAAAAAAATTTTATTTTCCTTTTTTTATTTTGAAAGATCTTCTAATAAATTATTGAATATGAACAATTTCCCCATGATGGCTTACGTTATACTGTCAAGCACTCGAATAGTCGAGCCCGCTGTCCTCTGACAGCTCTTGTTTGATATATATTTTGTATCTAAATTTTCGGACACCAAAAAAATGTATTATTTTTAAGTGTCTGAAAACTTAGAGTTATTACGGTAGCTCCCGTTAGTAATCTGTTTCGTGTACACCTTGTCTCATAGTATCACCCATTTGATTGGTTGTTACTATCAAAGATAGAAGATTTGTTACTTAATAATGCGCACGTGCTTAAATATTGTTAAAAAAATAGTAACTTAATGAAAAACAAAACTCTTGCTCATATTGTTTTTAAAATATTTTTACATTTTATGGAAAAATAAGCGGCATACAACACATTTCATAAAGCTACTATTAATCCCTTAACAAACTACTTATGTGTGTGTAACGTAATTTAATAATCATAGCATTAAATTAACATGAACTAATTTCCAATGAACACAGGAAATCATGAGAATGATCGTTGTAATAGTCATGGGTAACTGTCAAATAAATTGCAACTTCAAAAAATTGAAATACATTAACCTTCCCACATTTCTTTAAGTTTTTTTGTCAAAGGCACGATACTATGAGGAGGGTCTATACTATGAAATAAGGGATAGGTACAGATTAAATGGAAAAAATAATAATTATTATTAAAAAACAAAAAATATATACCCCTTTAGCCTGCAACATCAACTGATCAAATGCATGAACACTTGGCACATACAGCAAGTGTATCTTCAAGATGAGGAGCTTGTAGCACTTTTCCACATATGCCATTGAAAAACCCTCATACAATCGCTGATTCTGATGGAACATGCAGCATTACAGCTTTGCTTGTGGATATACTCATTCAATGTTAATTACAGGCAGTTTATGAAATCTACAAAAAATGAGTTGCAAACTGTAAAATTGTGAAAAAAATACCCGGGACCTTTAAAAACTTTGAAAACATGTCACAAACTTCTTTGAATTAAAAAACTTGTTGCCCTTTCAAGGCTAACTCTTCCGCTGCAAAACATAAACTTACTTAAACACTCAACAACCCTGCAGTATCTGCAAGTCATATGACCCAATAACATCAACTAACCAATGCTTTTTCATGTCATTAATTTATATATATATGAACCTACAAATTCTTAATGTGATGGATTTGGGTGACACATTTTTGAAGCTCAGAAGAGAATAATATTTTGTGTGTTCAGACTATAACTGAATTACTGTTTCAGGGATAATGTTTGGCCTGTGTGATCACTCAAGCAGCGTCTGTATGCATAGAAATCTCAAGGGACGCAAACATTAGCTATATATGCGTCCCGCGGACACTCAATCCTACAAGTGTATAAATTATGAGAGGAAAAAAATTAAGACCAAAAAACTTGCAAATCGACCAAAAAATGGCCACCATTTTACTATTGCGCAATCAATAATCCGGGTCATTGGAAAGCTTAATTTTGCATTCAACAATAGGAAGCGTCATTATGATATGGAGCATGGCTTGCATAGCACTATATTTTTCTGACAATTTTGTAATTTTCTAGCAACTAATTAACAGTCCTCATGCATTTCATGTAAAACATGCGAAAATAAGAAATCATGTACTTCTTCCTCAGGGAAAGCATGGGCTTTTAATTTGAATGAATAAAAACTGTTAGTGCTTTGGTTTTAAGTGGAAACTTTTTATGTTAATTACGCTGCATCTTAATGGCTACAGTTGTTAAGATATGTCAGTATTGACGTAAAACTGCTCATCTATTATCATGGTCAAGTGGGGTTATTGTTTGTTGCACAACACACGCGTGAATGTGAGGTACAATGGCCTTTTTAAGTCTTGAAAATAATCTAGTCATAAAACCATTTAGTTGCCTTTTAAAGTTTTTTTGTTAAATTGTGACTAGATAGCGATGTGATGTCATTAAAATGTTGAAATACCCTGATCCACTATGTTTTCCTTCTGCTCATAGATGGGACCCATACTTTTTCTCTAGGACCCATAGATTTAAAACTTATCATGAGTCCCTGGGACTCATACTTTTGATTTCTAAAATGATCACTGCTGTTTTTCTTTCAGTGGGTAGAATTGTGTTTGAGCTTTTCAAAGATGTTGTTCCTAAGACTGTTGAGAACTTCCGAGCTCTGTGTACCGGAGAGAAGGGCATCGGTCAGAGTGGCAAACCACTGCATTATAAGGGAAGCATTTTCCACAGAAGTAAGTTGTTCTTATAAATTATGCACAAGAGCTCAGTATATATATACCTGGAATTTAATATTATTTCACAAGAGCCTTATTTAAAGTCATTATAACATTTCTTTTGTAAAATGACTTTGAAAACGTTAACTTTTCCCCCATAATTGATATTTTTCTCAGCCATATATGTGACTCTCCATGCAGTTGATTGTTAAACGTTTTCCCAATAATTTCTTTAAATTTGTATATACATGTATTATAAGGCATCCATTTGGTCTCAAAATCTCTTCCTCTCTTTCAGTCATTAAGGACTTCATGATCCAGGGAGGTGATTTTACTAACAGTGATGGAACTGGAGGTGAAAGCATCTATGGGGAAAAGTTTGAAGATGAAGCTTTTACATATAAGGTATGCAACACACAATCACACTATTTATGAAATGGCAGTTATAGTATTCATGTGGGGGCAATTTAGCTGTACATGTAGCCAATTGGATCGAGAAAGATCAAGTTGTATTGACTGCATTTAAAAAAAATGAGTTTTTTTTTTTTCTCAAAAATACAAGTCAAAAGAGACTTAAAGTGTTTTAAACATGATATTTTCTGAAATAAGATAACTATTTCACAAAAAAAAATAATAGAGCAACGTTCAAGAAGCAAATTTATGTTTTCATTTCGGAAAATATACATGCGGTTTTATTTTGTCAAGGAGGATGAATTTCTGCCCCAAATTTGTCCACATAAACCAAGACTTTGTTCACTGAAAAATTATGATCTTTTCAACTATTGGCAACTTGGCTGAAGGAACTGTTATATGAATTCATAAATAATTTAGGCAGTGCAAACATTGTTGATGATGAGAACAATAAACTGCTATTGTTTTGTTATGCTTGCCAGCATGACCAGCCTGGGTTGCTGAGTATGGCGAACGCGGGAGTCAACACAAACGGTTCCCAGTTTTTCATCACGACAGTGGACACACCACACTTGGATAACAAGCATGTGGTGTTTGGGAAGGTGCTCAAGGGAATGCCAATAGTCAGAATGCTGGAGGATGTAGAGAAAGAGAAAGAGAAACCAGTGAAGGCAAGTTGTAACAGAAATGCGTGTTAAATAAGTTTCTTTTTAATGCACCCTCAAACAAAGTTTGAAAAGGGGAAAACTGGAATCACTCTGTCGATTTGTAGGTTGCTTTGTCCACACAATATTTGTAAGTTTGTTTAGCAAACTTCTTTCACAATTGTTCAGCAATTTAATTGAAACTGTTAATATGTCATCACAAATTTTGATTCTTAGGTATTATTGTGTGAAGATTCACTGAAATTGTTTTGGTGGTTTTTTAATATGCAAATCTGGCCGTAGAATAACAATTTACCACAAGTGAAGATTAATTTCTCTTATCATTTGTGAATTGAAATAATTTACTGAGATGAACAAATATCCTCCTTTTATTCATCACACTTTGCCATTACTTTAGATATTGATGTCTATGTTACAAAGATGGCTTATTGTTGTTGACATTTTTTTAAACAAGCTGTAGAATTACATTCAGATGATTGTTTTATTGTTCCTTATATCAATTTTTACCATGACTTAAAATTACCACATTATGTATGTAGACAATGCTTGTTGACCAAAAAAAAACCAACAAAAAGAATATGGTACTACAATAGTTATTATATAGTCAAAAGTAAATAAATAAAGCAATACAAATAAAGCCTGAAAGAAAATGCAACTCGTGTTAAATAACGTGTTATAAACAAAATCCGCCATCCTTATTACAGTACAGGCACCATGTACTTAAACAAACGCCACTCGCCGCAGTGTTCATCTTACTGCGTTCGCTTACCAATATAAACCCCGTGATGGGTGTTCAGATCAAATATTGCGGGGGCCGTTTGCGATAAGTGGAACACTGCGAATCACCGCGGACCCATAATATCTACCGCGGTGTTCATCGTGTTCTCTAAAAAAAAATTTTTAAGGTAAACGTATTGTATTGATCCCTTTGATTTAAAAGTGATATGTATTTCACACCCATGCACATGACAGTTACACTCATGCACATGACAGTTTTCTGTCTTTTTAAGCGCCGCTTATTAAAAAAATCGCGTTTGCACCTAGCTGTAGGATACTGCACCTGGAGGAGTGTTAATTGAGTGTTTGATTATTCAATTAACAGTTTGAAGCCATGGAGAACTCATGCATAACTGATTAAAATAATCATACATGTATTATCCCGAGTCTCTGGATTACCCGATACATACGTGTCAACTGTCTCAATTGCATAAATGCAACTTTTCCCATCTGTATCCATTACTCGATAAACCCATATATGCCCAATATATACTTTTAAAACCAAATTATGGGTGGGTAATATAGACGATAAGAGCCATAAACACAAACTTTTGAAACTTTCGAAAGTCTCAAATGAATTTTGGCATATGATTCTATTTAAAGATATGATGAAATAAGCTCCCAATCAGGACTGTTGTATTGCATCATGCGTAAATCACCTGACACAGTTTGCAGGCGTTGTGTACAGCTTTTTATGTCCCCCACTATAGTGGGGGACATATTGTTTTTGCCTTGTCTGTTGGTCTGTATGTTGGTTTGCGCCAACTTTAACATTTTGCAATAACTTTTGCTATATTGAAGATAGCAACTTCATATTTGGCATGCATGTGTATCTCATGAAGCTGCACATTTTGAGTGGTGAAAGGTCAAGGTCATCCTTCAAGGTCAGAGGTCAAATATATGTGGCCAAAATCGCTCATTTTATGAATACTTTTGCAATATTGAAGATAGCAACTTGATATTTGGCATGCATGTGTATCTCATGGAGCTGCACATTGAGTGGTGAAAGGTCAAGGTCATCCTTCAAGAACAGAGGTCAAATATATGTGGCCCAAATCGCTTATTTTATGAATACTTTTGCAATATTGAAGATAGCAACTTGATATTTGGCATGCATGTGTTTCTCATGGAGCTGCACATTTTGAGTGGTGAAAGGTCAAGGTCAAGGTCATGCTTCAAGGTCAGAGGTCTAATATATGTGGCCCAAATCACTTATTTTATGAATACTTTTGCAATATTGAAGATAGCAACTTGATATTTGGCTTGCATGTGTATCTCATGGAGCTGCACATTTTGAGTGTTGAAAGGTCAAGGTCATCCTTCAAGGTCAAATATATGGGTCAAAATTGCTCATGTAATGTCACTTCTGCAATATTGAAGCTAGCAATTTTATATTTGAAATGCATGTGTATCTCATGGAGCTGCACATTTTGAGTGGTGAAGGGTCAAGGTCATCCTTCAAGGTCAAACGTCATATAGGGGGACATTGTGTTTCACAAACACATTTTGTTTAGGTACAAATTCTACATGAAGTACATGAATTTCTTTGTCCAGATAAAAAGAGCCCGAATATTGGTGTGGGTGTATTTATTTGTAAATAAAAAATTCATAGCGGGTACTGCATTGAGATCATTTAATTTCCATTAAAAGTTTCGTTGTGAATTTCAACTGAAGTACCGGGAATTTCAACTGAAGTACCGGGGTATCTCGAGAATTATTTGGCAATGACATTTCCTCTTAATGAAATATAATTTAAACACGCAGTATCGTTACTGTTACGTTGTATCAGTTCCTTCATTATTGAAACAATTATTGTATTGTATACTGACTGGACACAAGTGCAGACCTGTTTACTTCTACGGATTCGCCGTAGTTACTACAGATTATTTGGCTAAACTACGCACTACGGATTTGTACTGAAAAACTACGGATCCATCAATCAAAATGGTCAAATTTCAGTTTTTAATCGTACTTTCGCTTATTTTCGGTCTTTGCGGGTAATTTATCAATCATAATCATTTTGGCGCTTGCGTAGTAAGAAACGTTAAAATTCAAGCCACCCGGGGAACAAGTGCTGATCGAGCTTGTCGAGTCGTCACCGAACAACAACTGACTTGCGTATTGGTTCCTAAATTAAACCGAATATATACGATTTTACGGTGCTATCCAATATACACATCTCTCTCTCTATTGCGGAGAATACCGAAAATAGTCGATGTATCGGGATTGAGCCAGCTGTTTTTACACACGTCCAAGATGGCGGCAAGCAGACGAGAAATTGCGATTAACGGCAAAATAATAAATACCATTCAAATTAGCAATGTATATCATATGGTCATTAGGGAATAATGTAATGCGTGTGTCAATTCACGCAAAATACTACGTTTGAGATAAAAATAAAAATAAAATATTTATCAGAAATATGCACCGTGAATGTTCGTCACGGAAACAAGTGTTGGAAAATTGTAGTTCAGTGTACTCACAAAGTTAAAGCATTTATTAGAATGAGTATCGTTCGCAAAAGGAAAGAGACAAACATGATTTGATTTATATGTAAGTGGATCTGTGTATACTCAGATTCAAATGCATATTCTGCTTTATTATGTTTGTTACGCTGTACAGTTTAATGAAATAGCATTGAACTAAGGTTGTCAAGTGCAAGATATTGAAAGGTAAACAAATAAAATATATTATTTTAGCTCCATTTAATACATTATTAACACGACAAGAACACTTAAGGGTGTTTGTCAATATTTGTTTATGTTTTCCCTCTTATGATATTTAATTTTAAAAAATACTGAATTAAATTAATAGCTACTCTTAAAGAGCTTATGATCAAATGGTGTATTTAAGAATCTATAGATTATTGTAAGTTTGATATGCATGTGGATGGATATTAATAAAATATTGTCTTCATTGTATGAAGACATTAAAGCAGCACTTAAATATATAAAAATGCTGTCAAACATGCACTTAAAAACAATTTTAATTCTGTTACTTATAATCATATTTATAATGCTTATTGTTTCCCAATTTCATGGTTTATCGCGCTATTTTTTCCAATTTCATGGTTTATCGCGCCATTTTTCCCAAACCAAATGGCAAAGGCTGTAACAAATTAAAGCAAATAAAATCACTTAACAGATTTTATTATTAGCAAGTAAATTCATCTAATGCTTTATGTACCGTTAAACTGATATGTGACCCAGTCATGGTGTTTTAATGTTTAAAATGATTGAAAAGGTTAAAACTACTGACAACAGCCCAAAACTACTGAGAGATGCCCTCCATACTACTGAGAAGCAATCGGTAGGGTAAACAGGTCTGCAAGTGTTGTAACATACGGATGCAATACGTAAATTCGAACAGTACTTAAAGTCGAACACAAGTAAATAAATGATTTAATACTCTCTTGATTTCTTTGAAACTCGGTATTTGTTGTTAAAAAGGGCAATTGCATTGATTAACACTATATGAGTCAATAGTATTGATCATCTAAATGCTTTATTTACGTTTCCAACTTAGCGTACTGTCCAAATTTAAGTACACATACATGTGCACATACATGTAATATCTACATGTAATATATGATTTTTTTGTACATTTACATTTAAAACGCGTGAATGACTCTCGCAGACAGGTGTTTACGGAGGCTGCGCAGCATTGCAGTGATCACAGGTGTTCCCGTTAACAATAGAGTGCAATCGCGGCGATTTCAGGTGTTCACCGAACACCGCGGTCAGTAGCGTGTACGCCCCCCACGAAATGTCACCCATCCGGAAAAGTGAACACCGCAGACAGGCGTTTTTGTGTAAGTACACGGTGCCTGTACTGTAAATAGGCACCAAAGACTTGCTAAAACCTTTTATATCCGCTCCCCCTTTGTAGATAAAATATTGCATCCTGAGGTTCAATTAATCTGTTGTATTACATTGAATTTCAATTGAAATCAAATGATAACAGTGCGTCCAAACACAGTTACCTCCTCAAGGGGTAACAATGATTAATTTGAATTATGGTAGACACTTGGATTAAAGGAAAGTAAAATAAAAGTGCATTGTTAAGGCTGGGTGAGGTTCTTGGTAAGGTGTGGGCGTATCCATCCCCACTGTGACAGGCTGTAGTTCTATGTTGCTGCAGGTTTGTCGTATTGTGGACTGTGGTGAGCTGGCTCCAGGGCAAGACGATGGATACAACACGGATGATGGAACAGGAGATAAGTATGCAGACTGGCCTGAAGACTCTGGGGTGAAGTTTGATACGGTGTGTACAAAAGCCAGCAGTAATGAGGGATTTCTATTTATTTTTAGTTCAAAGTATGCTAAATTTAATTCAGAACATGTACAATATTCAGTTAAGAAACAAGTTAAAAGCATGTACTAAATCTTACATGAAGTAATGTATAAAAATGTATTCTGCTGATTCTGTTATTAAGAGAAAATGTGGAGTACAATTATTATAACTAGCGCTTAAGTATTAACAGAGTTATTGTAAAGTATTGATAGAGAATATTTGTAAAAAAATCATTTTAATGAAAATAGAGTCCACTGTGTTTTCTGTTGATTAACAAAAAAATTAAACTAGTCTGTTTTCTTCAAATTAAAGGTAAATTTCTCACCTTTTGGTCAAAACAATAGTTTGGAGACATGGGCAAAAACAGTGCTTCTTTTTTGTCTATTCATGTCAAGTTTAGGAATTCAGCATGTGTACGTTTTCCCCAAGTTTTGAACCTTGAGATACCTAGTCTGACCCACATTTGGTAATTTTATGTTTGAGATTACATTCTTTTCTTCAAGGTGTTTATAACATGAACAACATTCACAATTTTACTCATAAGTAAAAATGCTTGCATTTCTCATCTTGGCCAAATTTAATTTGATTTGATCTTCAATACACTAAAGGGTCGTATACTTGTAAAATACTCAATGTTGTTTGATTTAATTCAGGAAGAAGATACAATCAAAGTAATAGCCATAGTTGGAGAAATTAAAGATATTGGAAATAAGCTCTATAAAGAAAAGAGTTATGAAAAGGCCAAGCAGAAATACACAAAGGCAATGAGGTATGATCTCACGTATTCTTCATTTATGATGGGTATATTGTTAGCTCGCCTGAGCAAAACATGTGTATGGTGAGCTTTTGTGATGGCCTCTTCTCTATTGTTCATGGTGCTGTGTCCATGGCATCATTTACATGGTGAAGATCAGAGGCTATACTTATTGCTGAATGTTCATGAAACTGGGTCAAAGCATTTGTTTGAATTATATCTCAATGGTTACAGGTATTTGTCTGGTTTATATGATAACAAAATTTGCTAACCCATATGTAAATAACTAGTCTGGTATAATCTCAATGAACTTATCCATCTTAATTAATAGAACTTAAGTACGTTAAGTCAAGAAATATTTTACCTACTGCAAACTTTTAGTTAAGAAAAAAAGCCTGGAACAATGAGAAGAAACAAGAAAAGTAAAGCGCTGTGTCATTCAACTAAACTTGTTTTAATTATCTCATTAGTTTTGTTTTGTTTTAAAGGATGAATGACAATGATGTTGTTCACCTTTTGTGTGCTTATATGTAAATAATAATCCCACAAGAAGCCAAAGTGGAATGATCAAACCTTCAAACTAGAGAGAAATAATTGGGTAATCATTTGTTTGGTTTCTCCACTTATACGTGCCATAAATTAATGCTTTCTCATTTACTATTCAGATATATAGAAAAGCTTGAAGATGATGCTGATCTGACTGATGAGCAGGAAAAGGAACTCAAGGAGAAGCACAAACTCTCCATCCATCTAAACATGTATGCTAATTACTTAAAAAACAACCTTGTTTTAATTAAGAATAACCGTGAAGGTTATATAAATCCCTCTCCACAAAGCAGATGGGAGTGATATTAATGCCTTTTGTTTGTTCTTCTGTCTGTAACATTTTAGTGCCTGCTGTATATCCTCATTCTTCGTCGAACCTGGCAAAAATGTTTCGGTCTTTGAGGTTATGTGCAGAAGGCACAATTCAGCCATAACTGGCCAAGGTCACACTTTAAGGTGGAATTTTGAAGCTTATATTTGTATACCCCCATTACCATTGGTAATGGCTGCTATATAGGAGTCACTTTGTCGGTCTGTCACGAAATTTCATCTTCAACAAACTTGGTCAGAAGTTGTATCTAGATGATGTCTAGGTCAAGTTTGAATATGGGTCATGCCAGGTCAAAAACTATGTCACGGGTCAATTAGTGTGTTTTAAACTGAAAGTTTGTCCGGACCATAACTATGTCATTTATCGCTAGATTTTAAAATGACTTGGTACATTTGTTCACCATCATGGGACGGTGTGTCGTGTCAAGAAAGTACGTCGATATCTCAAAGGTCAAGGTCACACTTGGAGTTCAAAGGTCAAATGCTTGTCCGGGCCATAACTTTGTCATTTTTGGTGAGATTTTAAAATCATTTGGCAAATGTGTTCACCATCATTGGACGGTGTGTCACGCGAAAGAATTACGTTGATATCTCCAAGGTCAAGGTCACACTTTGAGTTCAACGATTATAAATGAGCTTGTCCGGGCCATAACTATGTCATTCATTGTAAAATTTAAAATTGATTTGGCACATTTGTTCACCATCATTGGACAGTGTGTCGCGCGAAAGAATTACGTTGATATCTCCAAGGTCAAGGTCACACTTTGAGTTCAAAGGTCAAAAATGGCTATAAATGAGCTTGTCCGGGCCCTTACTATGTCATTATTGTGAGATTTTAAAATCATTTGGCTCTTTTGTTAACCATCATTGGAGGGTGTGTGGCGCGAAAGAATTACGTCGATATCTCCTAGGTCAAGGTCACACTTTTAGTTCAAAGGTCAAAAATGGCAATAAATGATCTTGTCTGGGCCATAACTATTTCATTTATTGTGAGATTTTAAAATTACACTGTACATTAATTTTGTTCACAGTCATTGGACAGCGTGTCATGTGAAAGAATTCAAGGGTTCAACGGTCAAAATGGCTATAAATGATAATGGCATAATAATTTTAAAAAATCCCCATAAATTAGATTCTCTTGTTTTGTGAAGACAGCATGCAAAATATCTGTGTCAATGCGGCACGTGGGGGTATACGTCACGTCTGTGACAAAGCTCTAGTCATGTCTGTTCTATATCTCGTGTGCCTTTTAAATAATTTTCATGAAACTTGCCTCAATCATTGAGGCTTGTGCAAAAGGCATGATTCATTCACTCTAGTTAAAGGTCAAACTTGAACAGATAACAAATGCCTTCTAATAAGACCCCAGCATCTACTGATTTAAGTGGCATATACAGAACGGCCTGTCCATTTGTTTATAAGTTTGTCTTTCCGTGTGAAAGGTTGACCCAAACTGACAAATTTACTATAACATCAATAATGCTTTTTATAAAGCTTTGCTATTATCAATACACCAGCATCCTTATAATGACCTTGACATAGACCTTCTTTTGTACAAATTAAAAAGGTCGAAATTCTTTGAAAGACAAAGTAAGATGTTTCGTCTTAAGGTCAATAATTCTCCTTCAAAGCTTTGATACTTTTATGTATGATGTCTTTGAAAACTATCAACACAACAATCTTACCGGACATTGACCTTTGTTTGTTATTTTTTAAAAGCGTGGGGATATTGTGGTTATCCCCGCCGTCTGTCCATTCGTCCGTCCGTCCTGGCCACTTTCTCCTCCTACACTATAAGCACTAGAACCTTGAAACTTACACACATGGTAGCTATGAGCATATGTGCGACCCTGCACTATTTGGAATTTTGATCTGACCCCTGGGTCAAAAGTAATGGGGGTTGGGGTGGGGCCAGGTAAGAGATTTTCACTCATTTTTATATGCCCGTTTTTAAAAACGGGACGTATTATAGTTTCACCCTTGGTGGGCGGTGGGCGGCGTTCACAGCAATGTCCGCTCTCTAATTCAAATAGTTTTCATCCGATCTTCACCAAACCTGGTCAGAAGTTGTGTCTAGACAATATCTAGGTCAAGTTCGAATATGGGTCATGTCGGGTCAAAAACTAGGTCACGGGGTCACTTAGTGCATTTTAAGGATTTAGCATGGTGTCTGCTCTCTAATTGAAGTAGTTTTCACCTGATCTTAACCAAATTTGGTCAGAAGTTGTGTCTAGATGATATGTAGGTCAAGTTCAAATAAGAGTCATGCCAGGTCAAAAACTAGGTCACAAGGTTACTTAGTGCATTTCAAGCATTTAGCATGGTGTCTGCTCTCTAATTGAAGTAGTTTTCATCTGATCTTCACCTAACTTGGTCAGAAGTTGTGTCTAGATGATATGTAGGTCAAGTTCGAATATGGGTCATACTGGGTCCAAAACGAGGTCACATAGTGCATTTCAAGCATTTAGCATGGTGTCCGCTCTCTAATTGATATAGTTTTTATCTGATCTTCACCAAATTTAGTCAGATGTTACATCTAAATGATATCTAGGTCAAGTTCAAATATAGGTCATGCCGAGTCAATAACTAGGTCTCGAGGTCCCTTAGTGCATTTCAAGCATTGAGCATGGTGTCCAAAACCTTCGAACGGGCGTATCTTGAGACAGTTTGGCACTCTTGTTTTATGTTATTTTACATTAGCTTCTTCATTTCTACACGGATATACTTCAAATTGATACTGAACATCTCTTTTGACAATATGGTCAATCTCAACTAAGCATGGTCCCATTACCAACCCTGGGCGCCTCGCCCACATAGACCACGCCCACCCAAAATTGCCTTTTACTATAATTTCTACATTTCTACACCGATTCACTTCAAATTGTTACTGAACCTCTCATATGACAATACGGTCAATCTCAACTATGCATGGCCCCATTACCAACCCTGGGGCGCCCCAGGCCATACCCACCCAAAATTGCCTTTTTCTATAGCTTCTTTAATTCTACACCGATTCACTTCTTATTGATACTGAACTTCTCTTATGACAATACGGTCAATTTCAACTATGCATGGCCCCATTACCAACCCTGGGGCGCCCCGCTCACATAGGCCACACCCACCCAAAATTGCCTTTTGCTATAACTTCTTAATTTCTACACGGATTCACTTCTAATTGATACTGAACTTCTCTTATGACAATGCGGTCAATCTCAACTATGCATGGCTCCATTATCAACCCTGGGGCGCCCCGCCCACATAGGCCACACCCACCCAAAATTGCCTTTTACTATAACTTCTTCATTTCTTCACTGATTGACTTATAATTGATACTGAACTTCTCTTATGACAATACGGTCAATCTCAACTTTGCATAGCCCCATTACCAACCCTGGAGCACCCCTGGGTCAAACATGCGGCGTGGGGATACACTACAGCCTCTGCCGCGCCATTTCTAGTACTTAAACTGATTCAGTACATCAAATTGTTGGTGAACCGAAATTGGACTGTTTGGTTAGCATAAATACTTTGCAATAAAAAGCATTGAAACTTTAATTAAACACTCAGCATTACCTGACCTTATTTTTAACCAGGTTTTTCGAAGGAAAAAACTGGTTATTAGATTGGCAAATGTCGGCGGGCTGGCGGACGGGCGCACCAAGCTTGTCAGGGCCATAACTTTGTCGTTCATTGTGAGATATTAAAATCATTTGGAACATTTGTTCACCATCATTAGACGGTGTGACGCGCGAAAGAATTACGTTGATATCTCCAAGGTCAAGGACGCCACAACTAAATATAGATTTTTAAACAATAGGGTTAACTTTGATCAGTAACAATGCACATTTGGAGTTGGTTTCCCTTTATCACACTTTTTTTTTCCAAATTGAAATCAAGGTCGCCGCGAGTAAAAATATATTGAATCTTACACAAGGGGGGTAACAATGCACATTTTGAATTGTCTCCCTTTATCAGACTTTTTTTCAAATTGAAAACCTGGTTTTGTGACAATTTTGTCCCTTGTTACCTTTACATTGACCCACTTATGAATACTATGCAGGGGGTTTTCAGCACTGTCTGCGTCTCCGGAAAACAGAGGCATTCCCAAAGCAAACGAACCAGATCCCAAACCGAAATTTAAAAAAAATAATCCCAATTTCCAAAAAAAAAATAATATTTTTTTGTTTAAAGAAGTGTCTTATGACTTATGATTATTAGATTATTAATGTTCCAACTCATTCAGCTGATGTTTATTATATCAACAAGCACTGCTGTGGTTAAGCAAGGATTCAGCACCATGACCCTGCTGTGCTCCCCATTACGCAGCATATTCACACAAACCAAACTTACTCATCTGATGCTTATCTGCATTGAAGGTCTAGACCTGAATGACACAACATTGGAGGAGCTTTGTGATTCTTTCAAAAACAGAAAGCAGAGACAAATTATGCTGTAACTTGTGTGACTAACCAGTGTTTGTTTTGGTCAAAAATATCTGCTATAAGTTTTTGACTGTACAGTTCTTATCTCAGAGTGTAATTTTAACTGAAAAACAAAACTGCAGTACTTGAATAGACGTCGAACATGCCCAATATTGCATGTGTTTATATAAAGAAGACAAAATAACAAATAACAATAATAAATTTATTTGTTAAACCACTGACTTATTTAAGCATGATAAATTCACAATGTTTTCCCAAAATGAGTCGTTTCATCGAAGCAAAAATTCCCAAAATGGACAATTTTGTCGATAAACAATTCCTAATTTGGTCAGACTCCTTTTCCCAAAATAGGCAGAAAAACCCCTGCTATGATATGCATTGACCAAGGAATCAATACTGACAATGCTTCCATGAGGTTTTATGCATTCTTTTAACCCAGCATCTTGTTTTATGTGCTGTCCAAAAATCGAGATTTGAAAATATACACATGCCTTTTCGTGGTCTGAAAAATGTTTCTCTTTATTTATATTAAATGGAATCCATGTAAAGGCATGAGGGAGTCTATGTGTTATTATTCTGTTTTTCACAGTTTATGAGTGAAGATATTGTGCAATCTTTTGCTTGCGTTGATATTTCAGCATAGACATGTCCACTAGTTGACTACTTGTTTTATCTTTCAGAGCTGCATGTAAGCTGCCATTGAAAGACTATGAGGGAACAGTAGAAGATTGTGATAAGGTGAGTTAGAATGTTTGAAGTTTTAATACTTTATGATAAGGCAATTTAAGAAAAAGGAAAAACAAGCATTTTCAGCAAAGTTGAATGATTGTTAAAAAATGTGATGCAGTGTCTAATGTTAGTGTTATAATAAATGGTGATTGTGTCTAATGATTTTGGGGTCTGTTTAACGAATTTTTAGGTCTTTGGTATTAATACAAGAGAAACTAAATTAGAAAATAAAAATGTCAGCTTGTTCATTAGTGCCGTTTACAGTATGACTTTTAGTCTGTCTGGGCATAGACACAAACTTGTGAGATGAAGTACTCTTACACTTGTCAGCACACATCATTCATAAATCCAAGCACTGTACCGTATCATATGAATATGGCTCATGTGCAATTTGTTTCATATTATATTAAATATTGCTCAAGTGTGCCCTTTTTATGCCCAATATCCCATGGCTACTGATCCTGAGAGGCATATAGCAATCGACCTGTCCCTTTTTCTCTCTGTCTGTTCGTCTTTGTATTTGAGGCTTTGTTTTTATATAGCATCAATATTGCTTTCTACATGCTTTCATACTTTCTTGGATGTTATCTATGGACCCACACACTCACTGCTGCTTTCGAACCTCAACTAATTTAGAAGGTCCAACATCTTGGTTCACCCAAAATGATGCGATTTGGCTAATATCAATACTGCTTGCTACAAAGCTTTGATACTTGCATGGATTTTATCTATAAACCCTCTTTATCAACACTACCACATCACCTTACCTCATTTAGGCTTTTACCTTATTTAGGTTGAAGAATAATTCGATCAATACTTAAAGGGCTTCAACCAGAGACATCGGTCGTTATCAAACTTTTTCAGCATCTTGTTCAGTTTAGAAATTATATAACATGAATGTTACAAATGCTCTGTATGCTTGCATTCAGATAGCTATTGTTATTGTTGATGTGTGTATTTTTGTCAAGTGTACGTAAATCCGTTTTCTTTAATTTTGACAGGCACTGGATATAGCACCTGGTAATATCAAAGCCTTGTTCCGGAAAGGTCAGGCACAAGTTTATCTCAAGGCATGGGAGAAGGCTCAGGTAAGCTAAGAAGAAGATTGTATTGCTTAATATAAGTGTGCAAAGTGACATAGGTTACTGGCTGATAACTGTCACAAAATAACTGCATTATTCTAATATTCAAGCACTGATTTCTCAAACAATCTTCAGTCTGTTTTCCAAGACACTTTTAATTGATTCGTTTAACAATTTGAAAGTCTATGTTACTTTAAAAATTGTGTTTATTTTTGTATTCCGCATACAATTTTATTTAAAGCTTGTACTATTCTACAATGAAATGTTAGTACACATTATTGGAAGATGAACCGGCTATAAATTCATGCAAGGTTTAGTGGTCGAATTAGCGACAGGGTAGCTTCATACCAGTCGGCACGGCAACCAAGGCTGAGCTGGATCTAGACTGGCTGGATAATTAATGAAACCAATTAATGCACTACTAAGCTCATATAAAAAAGATGGTTTAAGCTAATCCTGTTAATATTAAGTGAAGAATATTCATGAAGATGGTTTATGTTGACAGAAGCCTAGAAAGCTTGAGTGCATACTTGTGCAATCCATGTCATCTCCAAGCCTGGTCTTTAATATACTTCTCATGATAATTTGTACTCTTAACTTAAGGTCACTAACAGCATGAAAGTGGGCAATACAATAATCAAATATATATTTACACATTTGTTGCGAAATAAAGTACGAACATTTTTACTTCAGGATACATTGACTAAAGCGGCCAACTTAGATCCAGAAGATAAAGGTAAGTACATGTATTCTAAACCAATGACTGGACCAAATAAAAGATAAACAATGCAGAAACAATGTGGAATATTTTAAGACTTAGTGATACCTTTCATACATTTAAACTACGCATAAACATAGGCAGGCCTGTTTTTATGCCCCCTTTCGAAGAAAAGGGGGTATATAGTTTTCGCACTGTCCGTCTGTCAGTCTGTCTGTCTGTCTGTCACACTTCGTGTCCACTCTCTATTTCAAATACTTTTCATCCGATCTTTACCAAACTTGGTCAGAAGTTGTATCTAGACAATATCTAGGTCGAGTTCGAATATGGGTCATGCCGAGTCAAAAACTAGGTCACGGGGTCACTTAGTGCATTTCAAGGATTTAGCATGGTAAAATGCTCATAACTTCTATCAATCGTTGGCTATAACTTTTGCATTATTGAAGATAGAAACTTGATATTTGGCATGCATGTGTATCTCATGAAGCTGCACATTTTGAGTGGTGAAAGTTCAAGGTCAAGATCATCCTTCAAGGTCAAAGGTCAAAAAAAAAAATAATTCAAAGCGGCGTTCTTATGAAGCTGCACATTTTGAGTGGTGGTAGTTCAAGGTCAAGGTCATCCTTCAAGGTCAAAGGTAAAAAAAATAATTTCAAAGCGGCGCAATAGGGGGCATTGTGTTTCTGACGAACACATCTCTTGTTAATTTGTCTCCAGTCGCATCAGCCATAATTAGAAAATGTTTTGCATTAATATATACGCCCACATTTTATTTTTGTCAAAGTATCTTTAAATGTTCTATGAATAATTTACCATTTCACTGCCTTAGCTGGGTTTCTGATATTTGTTGATTGTCAATTTGCACTACTGAATCAATTTCAAGTCCTGTGCATCTTTATTCCTTACTTTTAGTTGTATAACAAGATGTTTTGATGGAAATATATCATTTCTTAATATGATACAGTATTCCTTCCTTCCCCTCTTCAGTGATACAGAAAGAGCTTGTCAAGGTGAAAGCTGCCATGGAACAGGAGAAGAAGAAAGAGAAGCAGATGTACCAACGCATGTTTGCAGCATCATGACCAGAACCTCACTCATTTACCCAAAACTGCTCACATCTTTCGTAAAATGGTCATCTGTCTCACACACTTGCATTTTGGTTATTGATCATTTTTTGAGTAGATTAGACCATATTTGATATATGAAACAAATGCTTGCATCAAACACTCGCATTTTTGTAATTGATAAAAAAATTACTGCTTTGAGTACAATCATTTACATTTGATTGTCATTAAATATAAAATGTTTTAATCAAAATTATGTAACAGTTCTTGCACATCTGCTTTTTTGTAATTGATGAACGTTTTTTCTCCTGTGTCTACATGTAAACTCGTTGTATTATTTGTAAACAAAAAATGTTGAGTTAATTATCCCATTACCGGTAAATCTGTTGTCATGCCTATTTTGTTTTTTGTTTTTTACTGTCAGTCTCACTGTCGCCCGAATCCTAAGAGCTCAGTTTAATGCATTCCATATTTAGGTCATGAATTGCATGTTCCTTTAAGCATGTACAAAGATTGTATGAACATGTATAAACATCATTTTTGTTTGTTTTTGACATCGCATTCACATTGTTTCACCGATTGTTTATGTGCCCTTGTTTGAGTAATTCAGTAGCTTTTGTATAGATGAGTATCTTGCCCAATAAGTCTTTACATCATTTGCTGTAACATGTTGGGGATGAAATGAATTGTGTAGTGAAAATAAATTGATACGGATGTGTTTGTTTTCTTATTAAAGATGACCAAATTCTTGCTTTCTTACTGTTGAAACTTATTATAGACTTTAAACCTAAAACGGTTACAAATATTTGACTTTTGACATTAAAACTGGTCCATCATATCATTGAGTCGTTATAGTCTCAAATGAGAAATTGAATAGACCTGTCTTAGTCACAAATGTAAAATATAATTAACCTGTTTTAGAATCAAAGTGAGATCTAATGGAGTCTCGTTAGTAAATTCAAATTGAGCTCCTGAAGCGTCGATTGTACAATCTACTGGATCCGTCTTAGTATTGAAAATGAATCAAAATGAGCTTTTTATGCCCCCGGATCGAATGATCGGGGTATATTGTGATGGGCCTCGCTGTCATTGTATGTGTCTGTCTGTCCAAAAACTTTAACCTTGGTCATAACTTTTGCAATATTGATGATAGCAACTTGATATTTGGCAAGCATGTGTATCTCGTGGAGCTGCACTTTTTGAGTGGTGAAAGGTCAAGGTATTTTACGAAATGACGTCATTATCCCAGCGAAATTCTTTAGTTAAACTCTTTAACAATGTAGATCTATATAAACTGAAAAAAACATAATTTAAAAAGAAAATTTGTTGGAATCGGTGGATTATCGTTTTAATTCACGGCCACTCGTGAAAATATAATTTTCTATGGTTACTCGTGAATTAAAATCGATAATCCACCGAATTCATCAAATATCCTCTATTTATTTTATGCTTTTCGGTGGTTTATAGAGAAATATCAGTGAATTAAAAATGATAATTTCATTGTTTAAAACAGTGAAAATTATTACTGTGAAATTACGTCATTTTTGTTACGAAATGACGTCATTATCCCAGCGAAATTCGTTAGTAAAACTCCAAAAAAATGTATATAAACTGTAAAAAAAAGGATTTAAAAACAAAAGAAAATTCGCTTGAATATCGATTTTAATTCATTCGTGATCATATAAAAAAAAAATTCACGAGTGGCGCATTATTTTCTATGATCACTCGTAAATTAAAATCGATAATCCACCCATTCCAACAAATATCCTCTATACATTGATTGAAATATCACGACTGGTATATTACGTATATTACTTCAATACTTGAGGAAAAAAGTTTATTTTTCAGTACAAACGGTAATAAAATTTAGCGGTGTAAAATCGAAAGTACATCGCTAAAATAGGTGACACAACGATATACATACTATAAATAACGCAAGTAGATTGATCATTTTATATATATAAATACAAATACAAATCACTACGCACGCAGAATTTGCATTACTGGGTTTACCACGTGACGATGATGATCAATCTACTTGAGTTATTCATAGTTAACTGGTAGTTACCTGGTACACGTACCCAGTAAAATGTTATTACCTAATATACAGAAAATATGAAAACTTAACAACTTTTTAAAGAAATGCAATATACAAGTCGTTATATTTTAATCAATATAAACCACAGAGCGTATATTGACATCTAGAGTCCGTGATATAAACCAATAATTATAAAAATATACGGTATTTTAGAACTTTTCTTTTTTTTCGTCAATCCGGTTGACGGTCCCTTTAAATCAAATGGACTCGTTTTAGTCAATTAAAATCGTATGGTCCAGTTACAGTTTCAACAGTGAAAACAATTGGAGCTGTTAAATTAAATTAACTGGATCTTGTATCAAAGGTGAAATGCAATTATGGACATATTTTAGTTTAGAAAGTGAAAGTAAAAGTACATTGTAGTCTCGAAACTAAAAGCAAATGACCCGGATATAGTCTCAAAAGTGAAAGCAAAATGGATCTATTTAGTTTCGAAAGTGAAAGCAAATTAACCGGGTATAGTCTCAAACGTGAAAGCAAATGGATGTATTTAGTTTCGAAGTGCAAGCAAATTAACCGGGGATAGTCTCAAAAGTGAAATCAACTGGGTCCATTCAGTTTTGAAAGTGCAAGCAAATTAACCTGATATAGTGGCAAAAGTGAAAGAAAATGGACCGGTTTTAGAGCCGCTATCAAATGGAGCCGTTATAGGCTAAACAGTGGAAGCAACTCGACCCGTTTTAAGTATTATTATTTATCACTGTTATATGTTGGAAGCCTAAGCGCATATGTTTACATTGCTGCTTTATGCATAGGCGTGGCAACGGAAAATTGACGAATTAAAACAAGTTGGACACACATACCGTGTTTGTTTTTAATAATGCCCAATTACATTTATAACTAGACAATTGCACCAGTTTAGTTACAATTCATCGTGTTTCCCTCCGAGCATAACCTTGTATTCATTCCAAAGTCCACGAACAACCTTGGCAGGATCTCTGGTTAAATGCTGCTGTATAATTCTGATTACGTCATTGCGTGCGCTATGAAACGTGACGTTGCGTACGGCGTCTTCGTAGAAGGCCACTGTTTCGTACAGTACGTCATGCCATGAGGTCGGGTTCCAGTTCAAAAGCTTCTTCGATTTAGAAGTGTCAATAGGCCCCAAGCGAACGGACGGAAACAGATGAAACGCTTCAACGCTTTCGTCAACATGAATATCAATATCGTCCAAATTAAGGGCATCCATAATACTATGCAAGAAATTTACAAGCGTTGGCATTTCATTGAAAGCTAAATTAAACGCTTCGTCATTTACTTGAGGTCCCATTGTAATGACGTTAGCTATTACTTCCGCTACGTCATTAGCATAAACTAAGCTCATTGGCCGATTCCACAAATGTTGCGGAACCGACAACGGTTTATCGATATACTCGGACAGTTTCACCCATAGCTGGTATATCCACCACCTGTGTGTATTATCCCTAGCACCAACAACATCCGGAAGCCTTAACGCGACGAACGGCACGCCAGTGACGTCATCAACCTGTGAACGTAACGTCTCCTCACACTGTAGCTTCCTATTTCCGTAATCATCTTTCAGAATGTACTGTTCCCTTTCTTTGTCTTCTTTCGGTCTTACGGCATCTTCTTCACGGGTCAGCCCGGTATGTGTTTTGTTGCAAACTTCGTAGACTGAATCGCTGCTTATGTATATGTACCGCTTTATTTTCCCTTGCAGCAATGTTAGAGATTCCGTTATCTCAAAAGGATGATAGGCGCTGAAGTCAATCACTGCGTCAAACATAGGCGGTGCGTCTAGACTCCATATATAGTGTTGCAGACCCGAACATCGTTGCAAAGACTGCATGCGATCACATTTCAAGTGTCGCACAAAAGGCTTTATCGTGTCCGCGGTATCCCAGTACCAGTTCCCCCGATTAATCAACACGATGTTAAAATTACTGCGGAGTAACCGCTCCGTGGTAGCGGAACCCAAAAGTCCATTACCTCCAAATATGAGAACAGTTTTTCTTGAAAGTATGTCATATTGAACATTTGGCACAGATTCTGCACGGAAAATCCAATGGAATAACATTATCCATATAGAAAACGTCATTTTTCTAAATTACGCGGAAATCCTAAGCTTACGAACGATTGTAACTTAATTATGTTTCTTGCTGTTATCTAACAGCCCATTTCGACATTTCTAGAAACTCCATATCATAGGTTTACACAATTTGGACCACGAACGTGTGTACACGCCAAATGCTGGGTTCCCCCAAAATGTCGATGAGTCATTGTACAAAGTAGAAAATATAGTAACCCGATATACCTACTGGTAAACCAGCATGGCTGATTACCCGCTCTTCTGCTTAGTGTTTACAAAAGAGAAATATAGTTTATTCGCATTGACACGAAAGCATGTTCAGCGTTATAAATATCTGTAAATACAATTATGATAACAAATTTTTTAACATATACGTTATTTTTATTTTTAGTTTCCGTAACAGATAGTTTCAAGTTTTCGTGGACTGTTGACTATTGTGGATCGAAATGAGGCCAAAACATAAGTAGCTTGTTTCAATCTATATCGCCCCAAATATGGTAGGTAGGTCGGTCACACGCTTTTTTGTTTGTTTGTTTGCTTACTTTTTGCTAGTAATTAACCATTTAAAAATTTACATTCAATTATTAAAATCCTCCAAATCTTGTTGTCACATATTTTTATTTTAACTGTTACATATACGAATATGATCGAATTCTATTAACAAAGTATCAAGTTTTACATTCAAAATTTAATTTTAACCATTTACATGTGGAATAATAAACAAACAAGCGTCGATTGCGTATTGGAGCACATTATCAATAATCGTAGATAATATCATATTCAAAACCTTAAACCCCAAATTCCTGTCTAAATCGACGGTCCCGATTCGTCCGATTTGAAAAAACAACAACAGTAGACTGCAAACATCCCTATCATATTCTAATAGTAATGTAATAAAGAACTTCCTGCTTAAACCGGCATCGTATTTATTGCTCGCCATAACGAAAACATTATTCGAAAAAAACAACTGTGTACGTGTTTGATTATGCAACTTATATGCATATGCTCTCGATAAACGTTATTTGGCATGTAGAAAACCACAAATGCAATACTCTTTTTGTCAATAATTTAATTCAAAAATAATAATTATCAACAACACCAATCGCTTATAAATTATAAATCAATACATTAAAACGTAAACACAACCATTTTCAGAAAGCATTTAAAATGTTTATAAAATTTTATTTTATTTCATTTGAAAATTGTATTTTCAAAATACACCTATAACCTATGGCGTCTGGAAACATAATAGAACATGTCAGAATGTTTATTGACATAAATGATTTTTTATTACGTACGAATATATAAAAGCACGTATGCAAAGTGATGTTTCATAAAATATTGTTTTTAAAAGCAATTACTTAAAGTTCTAGAAGAAAAATATCCATTTGCGAAAAATACATACACAAGAATAATATTAAAATATTTTTAAATGCATGAATGGACAAGTGCTCATAACAAGATAACTACAGTCAAAACGGATAATTTATCAACAAACAAGAATGAAATATATAACATATAATTGTATTGAGGTAAACGACCTACTAAGACTTGGAAAACTTTAAAACAACAACCAAAATTGTCTAAGCGAATTCATATTTTAACATAATTCATCGTCCAAACAGTCCGTGCCGAATCGTGCCCCGTTGGCTGCAAGCGTCGTAATTACCTCTTCGCCACCTCTAGAATAGGCAAGGTCAAATGGCGTCCGAGAGTCATACGCCTGGGCATTAATATTACAGTCTTTGACTCCGAGCAGAAGGCGTACGAGAGATACATTACCACATAGGCTTGCGTTATGCAGAACAGTTCTTCCTGTTTTGCCATCAGTTACATTTACATCACATCCGGATTCCAGTAGCATTTTTACGATTGTCATATGATTGTTTATAGCTGCGATGTGCAAGGACGTCAATCCTTCATAGTTTCTTATGGAGAGATCTTGACATCCATGGGGTAAACTGTGAGGGCTTAAAAGCTCTTTTACGCAATCGAGGTAACCATATTTGCACGCAATATGTAATGGCGTGTCGCCATTTCTGTCACGTGGCTTTAGATCTGCACATGCGCAAACTAAACCTCTTACAATAATTGATTGGTTTGTGATAACCGCAAGGTGCAATGGTGTTTGAAAAAGATAATTAGGCATATTAAGTGAATCTGAAAGTAGACAATGACTAATAAGATACCAAGCAAGATCCACATCTTGTTGTATGATTGCAACGTGCAAAATACCATCGCCATCATTATTCTGCTCGAAAACCGACTTATTTGTAAGGTCAAAGTCACAGAGGTCACAGGTATCGTCGTCGGAAGACATTTCCATGGCGGCAAAGCCGGTACTTAGCCTCTGAATTGTCATGTAGTTTGGCGATGGCTGACAACGTATTCGGGAGAAGTCCACAAGGGTTGTCGGGTAACATTCAACAGGCATATCGTCTTGGTCGTCACGAATCTTCTTAATTGGAAGTCGGATTCTCAATATGCTTTCATCAGCGTCTGTAAGGATATGTTTTTATGTTACACGATACTTGCCAAAACAAATACCAAATTTGTGAATACTAAAATGTCAGAATTTACTTAAATAGTTGATATATATAAAAAAGAGACACGCCGGCAATTGTTCGAATATTTAAGAACAATACACAGCATTAATCACATTATTATTTGTAATTGTGCCTATATAATATGAAAGTACACCACGTTTAAAGATTCATGTGCAGTTTTAACACAGAATAAGCCATTCTCAAAGTCACATCTAAATAATCCATGATGTGTAAGATATTGTCAATATTTGATCACACTAAGAACTTTACTCACTCATTAATGCAGGGAATTTACTTTAAATATAAAACTGTTAAATCCAAGAATCTATAAATTATAAGCGAAACAAATTAGTTTCTGGAATATTTTATTTTATAACGTATTAGCTCAAGATAATATTCTGATTTAATAAATAGGCCTACTCCGTATCAGGTCGTTTTCTTTTTCTTAAAAATATGACTGCACATAATTCATGGAATGTTATATTTATACATTTGACAAATTTAACCAGTACACTAGCGTTTCTTTACCTATACAGGTAGGTATGCAGTAACACACATCACGCAGGTTTTAATAGCATATTAGAAAATATATATACATACAGATATTCAGTATACGCAAGGTAATGTAAAGATACTGTGTAGCACATCGACGTGTCGTTGTATATTTAATTGATTATAATCGAATTCAGCACAAATTGATCAAAAACTCAAAATGGAATTTAAAAAGTTTATGATCGGCACCAAGAATAAGGGTCGGTGTGCACCGGAAGCCGGACATTCCAACTAATACCATTCAAACGAGCAAACAATAATTAGAACAAATAGCGCGTAAGAAGCCATATCGTGTTTTGTAAATGAATAAAATCCGTTCAAGCCTAATTAACATTCGTTACTTAAATGCATATCGCACTGCATATTGAAGATAATAAGTGGACTACATTGTGATCGGTTTAACATAATACACCATATACAAAAACTTACTGCTGAATTTTCAAAAGCTGCGACAAAACATATGTAAGCAAGTTTAACACTATATGTTCTCTCTTAATATTCTCCTGCAACCGATCATGGGTATTTCGCTACACTTTTATATACAATTTAGAAGATAAACACACGTATATGTAACTTCCCAAGCAAAATCCTCGGTAAGTAGGTGTTTCAATCCTACGAAGCTTTATCGGATTAGGCAATCGTCACTTCCGCGAATGAAAGTGGACTTTCCTTTCCGGATGAAGATTTGTTTACATTGAACTCAAGCGTAGTGCAACATCATCTTTGGATTTACATTCGTAAGATTATCGAGTCCACTTTCAATAGTTAATAAATGTACGCTTATGAACTCAACACTTCGTGGGCGTCTATTGATACATTTCTAAATAATATACTATGAACAAGTAAAATACGTAATCACTATGTTTGTTTTTTCTTTTTATTTTACATAGAATATACGTGTCAAGTACTAAGGGTCTGTATTTGTCCACATTAATTGTTTTCTTAGAAATGGTGCACATTTTTGCGTAGCAAGATTAAACATTATTGCATATTTCATCTTCTATTTTATATATGTCTCACCATTTAATAAAAAAAATATACTAGGTATAGCAACAGCAAGCATGACGAATTAAACGATTTGATATTCAGATTTTTCAGATTAACCGCGTTGATGAAGTGACGGTGAGGTGTTTGTATTTTTCATACATCGATAAAATAATTAAATTACTAATAATATATGAAAGGAACTTGTTCACAGATATTAGCATTTTTGACGTTCGTTGGGAAATGCCTTACAATAAATTACGCTATTAAAATAACAAGAACAAAATATGACACTTAAACATGAAAGAAACAAGAGATGTGTTCGTCAGAAACACAATGCCCCCTATTGCGCCGCTTTGCTTTTTTTTACCTTTGACCTTGAAGGATGACCTTGACCTTGAACTTCCACCACTCAAAATGTGCAGCTTCATTAGAACGCCGCTTTGATTTTTTTTTTACCTCTGACCTTGAAGGATGAACTTGACCTTGAACTTCCACCACTCAAAATGTGCAGCTTCATGAGATACACATGCATGCCAAATATCAAGTTGCTATCTTCAATATTGAAAAAGTTATGGCCAATGTTAAAGTTTTTTTCGGACGGACGGACAGATTATTTTTTTACCTTTGACCTTGTCGGATGACCTTGACCTTAAACTTCCACCACTTAAAATGTGCAGCTTCATGAGATACACATGCATGCCAAATATCAAGTTGCTATCTTCAATATTAAAACAGTTATGACCATTAAAGTTTTCGGACGGACAGACTGACTGACGGACAGTTCAACTGCTATATGCCACCATACCGGGGGCATAAAAAAGTTTCTCTCAACGGGATTCGAACCGTTGTACTTTGGATTGAAGGGACTTGTTCAGAAAACAAGGGCCCTTGTTTGGTGCATTTTTATGTGTCAGTAAATGCCTTAAATGCTATATTTAAACATCGATACAGTAGAACTCCATTATAGGGACACATTTGGGAAGAAAGAGAAAAAGAGGGGAAATGTCTCCTTATGTGCTCGGACAAATGTCATTTAGATTAAAACGGCTATCGCCTTTACCACTTGGCTATCTGGACTGTTAAACGCATATCTTCGCGGTTGTGAATAACTGACACGCGTGTTTTAACAAAATTTTACTAAAGCAACAGAGATATTCCAAGTAACAAGTTTTTTAGTATAAATCATTAGTGTCGTTTCGTTTCCTCGGTTTCTTTTTTTAATTTGTAGCAATAAGTTGGACAACTGTAATTTAAACAATCTGTGAGCGAGTCCAAAGGGCTATCCCCTTAACTTCTCGACCACCCGGACTCCAATAAAAAAAAAATCATTTTATACTTTAAATAAATGATTTACGTAGTGTCACTTATTTATAACTTTGCGTTTGTAATGCTTTATAATTTTTATAAATTTCAAATAATGATTTTAAATCAATGGAGGTGAATTTTTCATCATGTGTCTACTTTTTAATGTGCCACTGCGCTCTCTTATATACATATGTCGTTTATAATTTGATTCTGTAACAACAAGTTGGAAAGTTGTATTTTTGACAACCAGTGAACAAGTTTATTTAAGTGCTAATAAGAAAGTTGACGAAAGTCTTTTTTAGCGGAATGATTTGATCAAACGCGTAACGCATGGGCAGATTTATAGCAAACTTATACAAGTGTATTGCGTTTAAAATACATTAATGTTTTAAATAACACGAACTCACAATATTTTAAACTTACAGATGTACCGTGAGATGGATGTTATATGTATACATCTTGTTTTTTAACCCATTTATGCCTAGCGTCTATAAAAAAGACATTGGCAAACAGCGTAGACCCAGATGAGACGCCGCATGATGCGCTGTTTGCTTAAAGGAATTTCTGTATGAAATATTCTTTTAAAGAAATAAATAAACTTGACATCCATAATTTTGGAAATAAATTGATCCCATTTAAAAGGATGGGAGAGTCCACTAGGCATAAATGGGTTAATGTCCGTGGCGTGTGTTAAGTGTAGAGGAGCATCGTTACACTATTATGGTATGTTATATTATTATGATATGCAATGTTGTTATGCTCCCCCCAAAAAAAATTTGGGGAGCATATAGTCGACGCTTCGTCCGTCCGTCCGTACGTGCACAATTTTTGTCCGTGCTTTTTCTCAGCAACTAATGACCCGAATTCAATGAAACTTTATGGGAAGCTTTACTACCAAGAGGAGATGTACATATTATCAGCCGGTTCTGGTCGGATGATTTTTCACAGAGTTATGGACCTTTGAAATTTTCCATTAACTGTACATATAGTGCAATTCTTGTCTGGGCTATTTCTCAGTAACTAATGACCGGAATTCAATGAAACTTTATGGGAAGCTTCACTACCAAGAGGAGATATGCATATTATCAGCGGGTTCTGATCTGATGATTTTTAGCTCATCTATTTTTTGAAAAAAAATTATGAGCTATTGTCATCACCTTGGCGTCGGCGTTGGCGTCGGCGTTGGCGTCGGCGTCAGCGTTGGCGTCGGCGTCCGGTTAAGTTTTGCGTTTAGGTCCACTTTTCTCAGAAAGTATCAATGCTTTTGCATTCAAACTTGGTACACTTACTTACTATCATGAGGGGACTGGGCAGGCAAAGTAAGATAACTCTTGCGTGCATTTTGACAGAATTATGTGCCCTTTTTATATTTAAAAAATTGAAAATTTTGGTTAAAGCGGGTATATACGATTTTTTATATGTGTTTAATTGTAATATATTGATAAAATATGTTACAATAACACAGAATAGGCAAGAAAAATTATACATTAAAGCCGAATTTCATAAAATGCAGCAAAGACAAATTAGCGCCCCGAGCCGATAGTGACGTACATATTTTCCTACAATAACCGAAGCATTCGTCTTTGTATTAGGATCGGAGATAGTGTTCGTGTGTCGTATGAATAGATATCGTTGCAGGAATTCAAATAAACCGTTAAACTAAGTTTAGATGCACATCGTACATGTATGGTATACATGCTGGCGAATTCGGCTGTACAGCCGTTTTCAATTTCAGAATAAAATATCTAGCTTATTTCGCATTTTTCGACATATGTTCTTCTTAACTTTTATTTTAACTTATATTGAAATATATATATAATGAGTTTTTTACACAGTTTATATAAATTCATAAATATTTGACAAAATCGTATATACCCGCTTTAAGTTTTGTGTTTAGGTCCATTTAATTCCTTAAGTATCAAAGCTATTGCTTTCATACTTGCAACACTTACTAAGTATCATAAGGGGACTATGCAGGCAAAGTTTTTTTTACATCTGACTGGCATTTTGACAGAATAATGTGCCCTTTCTTAGAAAATTGAAAATTTGGTTAAGTTTTGCGTTTAGATCCACTTTATTCCTACAGTATCAAAGCTATTGCTTTCATACTTGCAACACTTATTAACTATCATAAGGGGACTGTGCAGGCAAAGTTATGTAACTCTGACTGGCATTTGGACGGAATTATGGGCCCTTTATACTTAGAAAATTGAAAATTTGGTTAAGTTTTGTGTTTTGGTCCACTTTACCCCTAAAGTATCATAGATATTGCTTTCATACTTGGAACACGCAAACTATCATAAGGGTACAGTAAAAGGACAAGTTGCATAACTCTGGTTGTCATTTTTACGGAATTATGGCCCTTTTTTGACTTAGTAACTTTGAATATATGGTTAAATTTTGTGTTTCGATCCACTTTACTTCTAAAGTATCAAGGCTATTGCTTTCAAACTTCAAATACTTGCATGCTATCATGAGGTTACTGTACCTGGCAAGTTGAATTTTACCTTGACCTTTGAATGACCTTTGCTCTCAAGGTCAAATTATAAAAAAAATCTATAATTGCCATAACTTCTTTATTTATGATTAGATTTGATTGATACTTTGACAAAACTACTCTTACCTGACATACCACAATAGACTCCACCCAAACCATCCCCCGTGCCCTCCCCCCCCTCCACCCCCGCGAATCCCCCCTCTAATTTTTTTTAAAGATCATCTCACAAATGACCACCACACCCTCACACTTTACCCCCCCCCCCACCCCCCCCAAATTTTTTTTATTTTTTTTGAAACGGTTAAAAAACAAATATTTTTTTTTTTTTTTTTTTTTTTTTGCATTTTTTTTCCGCATTTTTGGAAGATAATGTAATAAATGTCCACACCCCACACTATACACCCCTCTTCACCCCACCCCTCCCTCCTTTGTGATTGAAATTGAGAGTCCCTTCACCTTTAAAAAGAAAATAGATGGGCGGTCTGCACCCGCAAGGCGGTGCTCTTGTTCACAGAGTTATGGCCCTTGGAAATTTTCTATAAAAAATTCTTGTCCCCCCCCCCCCCCCAACTACTGTGCCTCAAGACGTTTCCTTTTATCTGAATATATAGTGCAATAATGTGACAACAAAACTTTGGGGAGACAAAAGGTTCAGAAGGCGCATACCGCACCTAAAATAAAAAATTAGTATTTTGAAAGTTTAAAAACAACTTTTTATCGCTGTACGAAAATAATGTCTTTGATTACAATGGATGTTAAGTTGAGTGAGATGTTGTAAAACAAATACCTTTAAAATAGTGGTTAATGTCGCTCATGTCAGGGAATAATTCTGTGACATATCCATTATCTATTTATAAAGCGGATATACATCCTGAATGATTTAATTGTAGTATTTCTTCACTAATTTTACAGTAACTTTTATATGCAGTCATAATCGATACTGATTACATTAATTGCTGAGTTCCATTGCATTCGATCTTCTTAATACAAGTGAGCAACTTATAGTAAAAATCATTTGGCGTTTATACAGCCTATGCACATATTATTAGTACTGAGTTGCAAGTACTCGGTCAACTGCTTAAATCAACACATTAATGACAATCGTAATATATGAAATATCTTACTGCATGTATCCAAAGTGATTATTATCCACAAAGCAAATCTACCAAGAAAACATATACAACTATTTAAGTTTCGTTTTCCGTTTTGTTAACCGGCTTTCCCTCTTTGTAAAGCGGGTTCTCCCTCCAACAAACCATTATTAATAGGTAATTAATTACAACAGTTATTTTTTCGCCGTTTGATACCCTTTATAACTTTTGTTTAATTATGTTTAATGACGCTCACTTTCCAGCCATATCTGTAAAAAGGTGATTAGCGTTTATTTCGTATTAAAATTCGGTTTATATCTCGACCATACTCCCCGTGAATTTTCTTAGTGGAGCTGTAATTTGGTCACCCCGCTAAGCAATTTCGCAGCGAGTAAAGTGTATTTATAGAGCGAATATTAATACGAAATAAAAGCTAGTAACTGTCTTGCTGTTATGGCTGGAAAGTGAGCGGCATTTTAAAAATTAATACAAGTTATGAAGGGTATACAACGGGGAAAATACCTGCCTCGGCATGGACGTCGTCATCGTGTTTGTCACGTGATTAATTACAACCTCTGCTATTGTGACTTTACAACCTTACTATAATACGTTAATGTGGAAAGTAAATGAAAGAAATACCATTTAAATATAAGTTTACTTATATCGAGTTTATTGAGTTATTTTCACATTGGAATATTTGTTTGTAACGAACGTTGCTACATGTGTACTCATGTAAATTGCTAAAAAAATATATTACTGAAAACTAAAGGTTGTATCTTATTTTCGTCGATATGCCGGAATGTTTCGATTTTATTTATTCAAATGGTATGTGGTCGACATTATATAAATGCGGTGAAAAACTTTCAATATTTGTTAAATTTATGAACAAGTTAAATCCTATTATAAACATTGTCAAACTTTTGTGCAATGGGATAATTGAAACTTCGGTCTAATGTTCAGTATAAAAATAAACAATGCGCACTAAGGAGATAGGGTAATATCAATATCAAAACATGAACGTTCACATCCAGTAACACTTAAGTTTCGTAGAAATCGCCTATTCTTTTCTCTTCTTCGTTTTTTAAACAGTAGTACAGGCTTTGTCTGACAGCGTTGCAATCAAGACCCAGGTACTTACGCCTAACTCAAAATTCAAGTTCAAAACATCGTCTTCAATTAATTTGCCAGAAGTTAGAAGTCTACTGAGATTCGTCTCTAGTCGAAGTTTAAGATCACAATTGAAGGTCAAAGCTAAAATAAGACATGCAAATAAAATATATTGACGTGTATGTCTTGTCAAATATAAATTGAAAACAAACTTCAATTATTAAGTATACGCCAAGACGGTATCAAGTCAAAAATAAAGACTTTACATTGTGATGATGATGACTATGATGATAATGAGGATGACGACGACGGCGATGATGAAAATAATGATTATTATGATGATAATAATGACGATGAAGATGAAGATGCTGCTGCTGATGATGATAATGATGATGATGATGATGATGATGATGATGATGATGATGATGATGATGATGATGATGATGATGATGATGATGATGATGATGATGATAAACACGGACTATCAACGCGTGGCGTTTTTATTCGTTGCCAATGAATAATAAACTTCGGTGATACATTCACTTTAAAATTTTAATTAATGTGGCATCAGTGTGTCTTTTTTCCTTATTAGCGGACTTCTAATCATTGTTCTGCATTGGAAAGTTTTAAAATCGTTTTGACTTAAAATCCGTTTATGGCACATTTGTGCAGTCTGGTCAGGAGCAACGCTGACCGCTTTGAATCCCGCAAGGTTTTGTGGTCTCATTAACGGACAAGGTAGCTCCTTACCAGTCTGCACGGATGCGCATGCTTGGCGGGAAGTATTCTGTCGCATGACGCGGGTCGTTTGTTGTTAGGGCTTTTGTTAATAAAATGAGTCAGAAAAATACAGCTTTCTGCTGATTATGATCAATTAAGGAACTAAAAGTTTTGCGCACATTTTTGCTCTATTCATCGAAACAATCATTACGGAAAATATATCAAATTTAAACAAATGTTCAGAAAGTGCAGGAATCCTTTCATGTCCACTAACATTGCTTGCGTGACATGATTGATTACTTATCAACAAATCTAATAAAATGATAGTTGTTTGGATGTTCGTGGCTTTTTGTGAGGTGACAAAACAAGCTGTTGTGCAAGGTTAGTCAGCTATTCACTTAAATAGCAACGTTTTTTTTGAAAGCACCAGCGTAGATTTAATATACTAGAATTCTTGAAGTCTACTTTTTATCCCACTTTTACAGCGATTTCGGTTGATTAAAATGACGTCAATATTTCGACGAATTGACGACATAAATCCAGCGAAATTATCAAGTCAAACAAATTTTGTTTAAATAAAAAGGTTTACAAAATAAAAAGTGGGATAAAAAGAATAATAGATAAGTGTTTATTATAGATCAGGTTTATCATGCTCGGCACGAAAACGAAAAAGCACTCGCCAAGGCTCGTGGTTTTTGTTTTCTAAGCCTCGCATGATAAACCTGATCTATAATCAACACTAACCTATTATTCTCTATTTTATATATATGCACATGTATAAAGTTAGACTGACTACACATAATAATAGAAATTGAATAAATTCTAAGAAGCCATATTGGACATGGCAATTCATGTTGAATGGTACATGTACTTCACATCAAAACACTCATTTAGGAAGATAAGCTCGCCTATCATGCATGCTTCATTTAAGTTATCAAATATAATCGAGGTGCAGCCTTTACGTGGTCATTCTTTCAGGTTACTTTACCAACCCGTTTATCGAAAACACAGAGGATCTACCGGAGTGCGGAAAGGAATGTCTTGCTTCGAAACTTGGCGCCGCAGTTCATTTAGCATGCCGTGTATCAGGGAGTTCTAGCACCAGTAATGTAGAGTTCCAGATTGGGAAACAGGTTCGATTACATGCCCTTCGTGTTGGAGAAAGTGATACGTTTCGTGCATCACAATATGTAGTTCAGGATGCAGACCACTTGAAGGTGGTATCGTGTGACGTCACTCAGCGGGACGGAACCGGATCCGCCCATGCCACAGCCACACTTTATGTCGCCAGTAAATGTCCAGTTTATATTTTCTCAAATTGCATTTATTTGATTGAGACTCATTTATGTTCTTTTTTAAGTATTGACACAATAAATACAATGTTGTGTTACTATTTGTCATTTACAGAGGATTCAACAAAACCTGTCATAAAAATCGACAGGAACACTTCTAAACTCACCTGTGAGACCAAAGGTGGGCGTCCATCCCCAGAATTGCACTTACAAATCTTAGAATGTCCGAACAAGACTCGCTCAAGACAGATAGAGAGTGACTCCTTAGATATGTCTCTCTCTGAGATTGTCGAAGGCATGATTCTCACATGCTGTGCAAAGAGTCGTTTCTTTGATTCAAAGTGTGCAGCTCCATTTGCAATAACACATGAAGGTAAGGACTATTATAGGTGCGTGCGATATATTAACTATATTACATATAACTATTTTTGCGACTTTATCAGCTAAAGCTTTATGATAAGTCTAAATCTCATGACGTTTATCAAGTTCAAATTTATAAATAGTCATTATCATTACAATAGTTGTTAAGTATGCACTCACAGTATGTTATACGTTTGTAATTCTATCATAAGTGCAACGTTCTTTTTTTCACACCGATCTATATTACTCGATTATATTAAAACTAATATATTATAAAGCAGCCATCGAAGAGTTGAGAGAAATATACACAATACTTATCGTTACTATAAACAGTTACAAATTGAAGTCACGAGCGAGCCGTTATGCATATACGTTGGGCTAGTATAATCCGGGCCGCGGCTTTCCTCTAAAAAGAATCCGATTTCGGGACGTCAACGAAACTAAACGCAGTCTTAATGAAAAATGACAAATAAAATTAAGCCATAAATCAATGAAAATGTGAAAATAATAAAAAAGCGGACCGTTTACACAATTTGAATTATGAAAACACGGATTAGATTCCCAGCTGAAACTTTAGATCAGTCACCATATATTCATCAAAACAGTAAGCTGGACAAACTCAAAAAGAAGTACTGGTAATCAAACATAATTTAATAAACATCACGCTCAAGCCAATAACAAATTTAATCCAATTTTCTTAACAATACAACTGCATGAATATGTATTTCCAATTTCGTTTCTCCTAACAATTCAGCTAGGTAATTTGATGAATTAAAACGTGTGTATGGTATACGGACAAATGGTGTTTGGTCGCACCGGTAATCTAAGTAAACGAACAAAATATAGTTTTATTATACAGTTTTGGTGGGTGATAGTCCGTATAAGCATACCTTTGTCGGTATTTGTCCGAGGGCTTCAATCCAAGGACCAATGGGACTTTACAGCCTTATTGCGATACATTTCTGACATAACTTTAACACGGAACCACTCCATTATTTCGTTTCCACTAAATGCTTTTAAACGTTATTTCTATTTGAAAAGAGCGCCAAAAATGACATTATCGCATGTGACTTTAATTTATATCAGAAAAAGAATATACTAGAAGTAAAGGCATTGAAACGCACATTCGTTACATCAACAAAAGTACTGTGCAATTAACACGTCATTGATTATAAATATCTTGTAACATCATTTTATTGTCCAATAAAAACAGCACTCTGCCAAAACTGTAAGCGTAAGATGCGCGGCAGCCATTTTTTACGTTTACCAAGGACGTAATCTCCGTAAACGATAATGCGTAAAATCAATCGTGTACCAGAACCCAATCAGTACTTGGCATAACAAAAAGTAGAAAAGCGATTTCATTATACCTTTTGTGTATGCCCGATCTTTTCAAATTTATATCAGAACAAAATCAACGTAATTGTGATACTATTTATAGTAAAGTATTTAATACGATGTATTATAAAAGATAACAACCGGCAGAGCCGTCGGATCGTTATGTTGAGGGTCGATACAAAAAATCCGATCAACCTCAGCATAGTATTGTCTGCCTATTCTCATAAACAAACTCAAGTTTACTGCAATTTCAGCCTCATCAACCAGTGTTCCATCGACGACGAAGAAATCATCTGACACTGACTCGCCGCCATCAGGTATATTCCGAATCTTAAAAAATGTGTAATGGCATCAGTCGGCAGCGTATAAATAAAATGTTTGGAATTGTATCCACCTATAAAATATTGATCTTTATCGCATGACCTGTAAGTAAAACAAGAAGTCATATGATCGAAATTTGGGTTATCCCAGTGTCATATATTTGGTCCTTCAATGGCGTTGATACTTGTTTTTTTACGTTGAAAATGACGTCTGTACAAACGCTTCAATGGACGTCACGTAAGTCATTCATACATAGCTCAATTTGGCACGAATTCTGTCATTTCAATGAATCAATGTTCCTATTTTTATATCTTCAGTAAATGAGTACCGGTATATTGCAATTATATAATAAAAAATAGAGAACCATAATATATAATATTGGTTGCGCATTGGTCAATATGTCCTTCTTCCAGGGATTAAGAGAACATTGTTAATTATGATAATAATATTGTCATAGCGAACAACACGTCAACAGGTAGAACGTAGATTGAATACTATTGTTAAATATAAAAAAATCATCACTACTTAACAATCTTAAAGAACTTTTTTTACGCTTCTGGTTGTTAAATAAAATTATAATACATGAACGATACGTTTAATGTTAACTGATCTTGTTATGTTTAACAGGGTCAACTTCCATTGTCTCGAATGTATCAGCAACTATAGCGGAGTTTACAGGTAATATATTACATAAAACAATATAAATAGCCAAATTAACGCAATTGCATTTCACACCATAAATATAATGTGTTTTAATTCATTGTTATTTGTACATATTAGCGTACACTTACCGAGATTATCTTGTTTCAGAGACAACCCCTTTGTCAACGGTAACACAATCAGCCCCACCAACGAACGAGTCAACGCACGAAAATTCATATTCGATTATGAAAGTCGTCACCATGGCGGTGTCATCAGTGCTTGGTATTCTGATCGTTGTTATGATCATCGCAGGTGTTCTTCGCCTTAGGAAAAGATCAGCAAGGTACGAGATTGTCTACTCGCAGACGTTAGGCTACACAAAATGATCAGTTGTTCGAAGAAATTTACCCCAAACAGTGGGCAAAGCGATAGCAATAACAATACAAATCGTTTACTTCATTTTTCGATTTATCAGAGGCGAGTGAAAGGCGCAGAATAAACAATGTGTCAATATTTATTGCGCATTGCTAACAAATATCTCGAGCAAATATCGCGCAAGTGTCGCATGTCGACTGGTGTGGGAGTAATTTTTTTAATTTGCAAGCACGGTGTTCTAGTAACATTTTCAGCAAGATGCCGCCATTTTTACTAGTAGCTGAACAAGTTACTATAACACCGTGCTTGCGACATTTGCTCGATAAAGTGTGGCGTGTCATATCGCATGTCGCGCGTCGTATCGTTCGTCGCTCAAATGTCGAGTGTCGCGCTCGAAGGTCGACACACGACAATTGAAATCGACATGCGAAACGACACGCGAGATTCATCGCGACGCACGATATGACAGTCGACAATTCAGTCGACAGTCAAGATTTTCTGGAAAATTATTTTTCTCAAACCAGCGCGATATGCGACACTCAAATCTTGATTGTCGCATGTCCACTTCAAATGTCGAGTGTCATATCGTGCGGCGCTTGAATGTCGTGCGTCGACCTCGAAGGTCGACACGCGACAATCAACTTGGGCCTATCCGGATTCCGTAGTAACATGCTTATTCAGAACAAGTAATTAAAACGTTATTTCAGCTGTATTTTTTCCATTAAATTGTTTTTATAGCAAACGCATCAACTCTATCCAAATCGAGGATCTTGTATCATCGTACCACACACTCTCGGGGCTTTCTTTGGGTGTTAGTAACTACGATGTTGTCCAGATAACTGCTCCTCAAAGTAAGTATGGGTAATTTTTGCAATACTTAAACATTACTTATATTCAAACTTTCATTATATATATTATATATTAGGTAAAATAATTTTGCTTGGTTCAATACTTGAAGTGGATTACACTCAATTTGAAATAAATAAATAAATAAAAGGTTCATAGAACGACTATTTTTACTTTTGTTGAAGAGACAAAAAAGTGTTCGTTGTAATATTTTGCTAATATTTGGTGACTGTGTGATTATATATCACATTATTATTTTGCTTATATCACCCTTCTTAAATATTTTACTCACTTAATTTCAATGTAGGATTGTAATATATTATTTTATATGAAATTGTGGCTACTGTTTTCGTCGTTAAGATTACTTTTGTGAATAAAATAATATATTGTATTAACTGCGATTATATGTATTTCATTGTATGAAATGTTCTTTATATTTGATAGGAGAGTCAGTACATTACAGTGAACCGACCTTCTGTTAAAATGATGAAGTTGCAACGTCAGAAATAATCGAAACCTGCTTTATATTTCCGATGGTCATTGTATTATAAGTTATAAAAGTGGGAGAACTGAAGTAAAAATTGTCGCTGTCATTAATATTGATGAGCGAATACTTTGGGAAAGTACATGTACACGTCATTACCAAATACCGTATGAAGTCTGGAGGCAGCAATTGTTCGATCGGATAATGGTATATATGTCAAAAGCGAATGGGTAATGGTTAAAATAACGTGAATACCGCCTTCCTGCAACAAGTAAATTACGCCCCGGTTTAATGGACGAATGGCTGTGCATAATTTGTCGTTTGAATCAATTAAGGCCACGACTTTTTTTTTTATTGGTTTACAAAAATAATTTTGAAAATGGTCCATCGGGCGGTCGAAAAAAAAAAAAAAAAAAAAAACATTGGAAAAATAAGTTAATACTAATAACATCAGAACAAAGACATCATATCTTTTATAACCTTAACACAGAGACGAAAAATCTAATTATGCAATGAAACACATCTATATCTTCAAATGAAATGAGTCACCTAAAAGCACCTTTTGTAACATCAGGCAATTTTAAACACTCCATTAAATGACATGCGTTCTTCTCCCATTAAAACGAAAAACTGCGCTTCATTTCCGTAATTCGATGCGCACCATTACGCAATGCGATGCCCGTTGCATAAATCTTATATAAGATAAACTACTCATACACAAAGTATGTGTTTGCTCTTATTGGACTTATGACATCGTCCATGAAAAAAATCGAGGTAGATCGATCCCCGCGTCGTCGCGGTAATGTTTGTTAAAGTTGTTGTTGTCATGAAAACTCGTTGATTTACAACGCAACACGTCTTTATTAAACTGACGCGAATTAATACAATCATATTTGTCAACTTGGCTTTTGCTTTATTTTGATAATTTAATCCAAAGTTTAATGTTAGCAAGTGTTTTTACTGGAATTGTAAACAAGGAGCCAGTTAAAGTCTTCCGAAAATGTGCAGTCTGTGTGAATTGACAGTTTGACGTCATCAAAGGAAGGCCGCTTGCTGTCTGAAGCAATAAAGCGACAAATTTCGCGCCGACAAAATTGGCTTCCTTTGTCTAGCAATCAACATGCCGAACCAATCGTGCGTTTGTTTCTCAATTGCAATCCTCCAATTTAATAATAGCACGTGCATAGCTCCGCCTTCGAATCTTTTGCAGAGAACGGAGGCGGAGTTTAACGGTTAATTGAGCTAGTATTTTTAATACGCAAGTTGAGTTCCGATTTGCCGAAATTACTCGGCCCTAAGCATTAAAACGACAAATACATTTATCAATGATTTTCCGAGATATACCGATTTGTTCCGATTTCCAAACTTTCTGTACAGTTCCTATAAACTATGGCGGACGTGTTTACAAAATTCCTAAACACATATATCGTAAATAATGGCAGTGTTTTATTGGATTATTTATACTAATTATCAAATTGCAAGGTAATACTTTTTATCTACTATAATATCGGGTATGTTTAATATAATAAACATGTTAAACAATATAGTTGCGTCACAGACTCGGAAATAAATTTTGATGCGGTCGACATTTTACTGACGCTGATTTTCCTATTGTCTGTAATTAAATAAATTTTGAGAAGTGCCCATAAAAGGACTGGTACATACTGTGTCACATTGAAAAATATCCCGATCTCTGTAATATATGTGAACCAATCGTTGATTGTACTTACTTGATTTTATTCGCAACCGTACTCAAACCGGATCGGTTTTTTTTCTCGTTTCGCTCGTTTTTCAGTGCGGTCGGGAATAAAATATATAAAAAAAAGACGATTTTCCGATTTTATTTTTTTTCCCATTTTCCAAAAATTAGGGTCGGCGGTTTTGTAAACCAAGAAATATAAAAGTCGTGGCCTAAATGTCTTCGAAATTTTGCCAACTGAATATCCCACGGTCGACCAAGAAGTAAAGCGTAGTGAACATGTGACATTGGAGATGAACGAGCTTCAGAACTAAACATTTAGAATTTAGTGTTTGATAGTACCCTATTCTGGGAAACTTTTTCTTTTAATTATAAAATGTCGTGCATTGAAAACGTTGCATGTAAGCCATACGAGCACCATCAGTAAAATATGAACACATTAACTGATGTCAATTGATAAACTGTAACATTTTCGTATAACGAGTCAAAGGGACTTAAAAAAACGAAGCCGGTAGCTTTAATTCATGAAGTTCAACACCAAACACAGATACATTTAATATTATAAAAACCCACAATACTTTCATTGATAATTAAAATGCTGCAACAGCGTTTACGCATACCAAAAGTTCAACAACTCAATATCACTGTTTATACTACAGGCTTTGAATTGAAATTTTACACATGAGCTCGGGGTGATTGTAGGAGGCCATGGATCAAGTTCCATAACTCTGACCCGCAATTTAGCTGACATATACCCCCTTTTGTACTGCTGGTAAAATTTCTGGTTTACGTTCTAGTGCAACTACTTTTTATTGCTTAATTAACCTGATTAAAACCTGACGTAACCAATTTAGGAATGGTTAGTTTAAGCGAATCAGTACAGACCTAATATTTGTGTTATCTATACACATTCTGATTTACAATCCATTGCGTATGTTTTAAAAGCAAATAAGACAACTTAATCAGCAATTAATGCAATTGCGCATATGTTTGATAATGGTATAGTCGTGATACATGCGGTTTTACAAAAAGAAACAACTACAAACGAACATTGTTTATGATCGTGTATTTCATTGACGTTCGATACAGAAACAGTGACCATAAATCAACAACATCAATAGCTTGTAAATGTATAAATTATTATATTTATGCGTAAACAACAAATAACTTCAATAGAATCAATTCTTTTTTCAAAATCCGCTAATAAACGTTTGCGTTCCGCACCAGAGAAGAAGCTGTTTGGCGGCACGCTTAGTTCAGTCGGGTAAGCATTCTCCCTGATAGCGAGGTGTCACAGGTTTGAGGCCCCGACTGGCGTCACAAATGTCTGTTTATGTCTATAAACTTCAACTGCATGGCCTTCATAAAAACAGCACATTCAATTATCAGCTCACACTAAAATATTATCAGTCATCTCCAAATCTTGTCCCATTCGCCGCCAGTTCACTTACTTACTTTGTTTCATAACAAATTCATGTGGCTACTAATTTGTATTCACCTTTAAATGTTTTACTAACAAATCTGGGTAAAGTGTGAGGTTTTGGCGCCATCACACCAGCTTTTGAACCTTCAAATGCTATGGTTTGCATTGACAGTTCATATGAATGGTAACATTTTTAATGGTATTTAAGAGATATGTAAATAGATTTTCGTTGTCATTTCAAATAAGGTATTTTACCAACTAAGTAAATACCAACGTTAAGTACGAGAACGAAACACACATTAATCTTTGCTTTGTAATAGCGATGACCTGAATCATTTATGCTCCGGGCACACACTTATGGATTCCCAACATTTTTTTTTACATTTTACATGTCTTCAGCCATAACCACCGACTCATGTGGTATCTCCAACCGTGTTTGTAAGGTCGATGTCGCATCTCAAGTAGCGTGAGTGCAGTTTAGAACTACATTTGACATGTTACGGTTGTCTATAGTGACTCATTTCAAATGTCGCATCTTAAGAAGATGACTGTTTATTTGGTGAAATGGTGTTTAAAAATATATATAAGTATATCCCCACTAGTATGAACTATTAATATCAAATACATAAATGTATTGTATTTATGACATGATTCAAGTTACTTTGGAGTATCCCTCGTATATGTGCATTGTTATGCTTAAAAGTGGGGCACAAGAAATTAATCTATATTATTTACTTAGGCACTAAAATAATAGAATGCTAAGAAACAAGCTCATCTAATTAATACAAAGATTATTTCATTCCACATAATACATATATTTAATAACGATATGGCATCACGGTTCGTTCTCATTTATTTTGCTCTTTCAAAAATATGTTACAAACTTTTAATAAAATGAATATAATTATTATATTAATGTGCATAGATCTACAAGTGTGTGGCATATTTAAAGGTGTGTGTACGAGTCTATAAACAACTACCATTAGCTGTGCATCATATACACTGATTGATGTACAATTATTGAGACCCGCTTATATAAGACATGTTCTTTTATAGAAATTTCAAACATATTTGACACTTTTCACACGAATAGATGATCACAATATCAATATACTACATGCATTAAGTATTGCAAAAACCAAGCTCGAGCAACTCAAATCTTTAACGATCAATTGAGATCAAGTCAGTTGAAATATGTATCAAGTGTTTCATGTTATTTGAATTTTCAGTATGTAATCTACACGATTACAGTAGACCAAAGTAACTCTCAACTAATGTTCATACGCTTGATAATCATCATGCTTGCGAAATGAATTTTGTTTACGCATTTAATTAACATGCCGATGGCTTACGTGTCCGTTAAAGTTTGGAGCAAATATGCCCAAACCGTTAAGGACTGTTCCAATTCATGAAGCAGATTAGATCATGAAAATATTTTCGAACATCAAGTTCCAGATTGCCATTTTAATTGCTACAACAACACGATAATTTGTCAAAGAATAGCGTATTTCCACGCGGAAGTGAATGCTTTATAAAGAACTGATAAATTTCGAAGGGCCATGGAATTGTCGCTTTGTCAAGCCTTCAATGTGAGTATCACGTCAGCAACGGAGATATCGCATATCGTGCTCATTATATCCATTTTCAGAAAAAAGGTTATGGTTTTTCCAATATTTACTTTATGCGTTCTTGGTAGTCGTCTGGGTTTACATAAGTAATACACTACCTGTTATTTTTGTAAGTCTTAAATTAAAATGAATAAACAGGCAAACTTTACATTAATTAAATATCCTCTTTAAATAAGTTTGATTCGTTAATACCATGGCTGAAAACAAGTGTCGAAGGGCTTGCAATTGATGTTTTATTTAAAGCATAAACACTCAAACAATTTTTACACCAATACTATTAGGCATAGAAATGCTGCATTATTGAACGTTTACCAAAGTTATTTTAATAAAGTTGATTCGGTAAAGTTATGATTACCAGGCAACTGGACAGAGTTGTCCTATATGATAATTTAAAACACTTTGAAAATCTGCTTTCAGAAATGACCATGTGGGTTCAAAATACACTTTTTGCTAATAATGTTATTGTCAGGAAGGAGATATGAACGTTTCCTTACAAGTTTGATTGACTGTTGAGTGAAAAGAGGTAATGATTATTTTTTCCTAATATTCCTTAATTAGGTCTGCTTAAAAAAACACAAGGAAACGCACGTATGCAATGCTTTAACGATTTGAGCAATTTTATGCGACAACGCGTACGGCATACACCAATCGAAGCTAAAAAGATATGAGATACGGCTTATTAACGGATATATAAAAAACTTAAGGCATGGGTTTATACGGGATGGGATTGGAATGAGACTTATGTTTGTAACAATGATTATGATGTTAATGGGAATGTTGTTGTTGTTTATGTTGTTGTTGATGATGATGATGATGTTGGGGACGGTGTTGTTGTTGTCGTTGTGGCTGCTGCTGCTGCTGCTGATGATGATGACGATGATGATGACAGTGATGATAGTGATGATAACGATGTGAATTATGCAAATGCTGATGTTGACGTCTGCATCATGTATTGTCTCAATTAAGACACTTGCAACAATCTTATAACATAACACATAACGCTGTCAAAACATAATCAAAGTACTTAAAGTACTGGTGTTACGATGCTTTTAAAGAGGATGGATATAAAAGCATTAATTTAAGTTATCTACATCACCACAATTGTGTATGTTGATACGAAATAAATTTTGGTACAAAAATGTTGGGTACAAACAAATACTGCGAAAAAAATTTGGGTACGAAAATAAAAATTAGGTACGTAAAAAAACTGGATACAAAATATGGGTACGAACAAAATTTGGGTACGAAAAAAATTTGGGTACGAAAAAAGTGGGTATGAATTGTTTTAGGTACGAACAAAAATTGGGTACGAACAATTTTGGGTACGTAAAAAATTGGGGGTACGGGGAAGTAGTACCTGTGGGGAACTTGACCCACAATCGCACATTTTCGGCCCTTTCCGTCAAACATCGGATAAGTACCTCGAAGGCAATAGTATGAATACACATTTCGGAAGCGGAAATATGGTCCTACCTACGCGCGTCAAAATGTAAGCGAAACATGTGAACAAAGCGCTAGCCTGTCAGGAATGTTTGAATTAACGAAGAAAATCGTGTACTGATGTAAGTTTTTTGAAGAAATGTGCAGAAAATATATTAAATAAGCCATGGCGATATTTTTCTCAGCCTCATTATTGTTAATAGTTTGATATCACAAAATGAAAGTGAAAGTAGAATTGTCAAAAAAATGACAACCTGTCAACGTATTGTTTTTGCTGGCACGAGATGGCGATTACACTCAATGTGTTCACATTTTTACCATAGGCTTTGTCAATAACCTTTAAAGTATGGGTGGCTTTGTTATTATTTATTGCTATCATGTAACTGCATGATTGTGTCTATGTTCACAATACACAAAGCATAAATAATGATATAAATATACTGATTGAGCTTATAATAATCTTAGAACTATAGCCAGGTCAATTAAGGACTTTAAAAACAATTTTTTATCCTGATTTCATGCATTTCCTACATTTCAAAATCAAGGCCCTGGTCTGACAGATTGCTTACATTAACGTTAAACTGTTACCAGGCTTCTGAAATTAGTTTTTATGGAACTATGTAAGGAAATCTAAATCAGGCACTGATTTCCTTGTTTTAAAACAGTCATAGATCAGTTGTGGCCTCTCGGTAATGACCAATGTGTGCTTACTTGTCACACCCTAAAACTTTCCACACTTCTATAATAGCAAATCTGGATTAAGTTAATCTTCAGTGGTACATTTAAATTTTAGCTCTGTCCAAGAGTGCTGGTAAAGTTAAGTCACATATTTAAATCTAGGCCATGTCAAAATCAAAGTGTCAAAGACAAATGAAAGATGCGTTCATTAATTATTGTCCAATTGTTTACTTCTGATGTGAGTTTGTATATAATATAATTGATGACCATCATGTGAGAGAAAATTCACATTATCTTAGTATATCAGGTTTAGCAGCCTTTTAGGTAACAAAGTTGGCTAGTTTTCAATGTCGCTTCTTGGGATCAAACCCGCAGCGCAACCTCCTGCAATCAAAGTCGACACTCTACCACTAGGCTTTTAGGAAGATCCTGAAATTGTTCGATCCATCGATAGCAACCAAACCAAAAATTAAGTCAAATATTGCACGCTCGGTTTTATTGAGTCGGTTCATGAGATATAATTGAGCTCGATTGGTCATTGTCGGCTCGGGTACTACTTACATGTATCCCGGGTACTCTTTAGTATACTTACAAGTACTTCGGGTACGGTAAATATACGTAGACGTACTCGGTCGATGTTAGACTGTACCCGAGTTGTTGTTTCGCCCAAAATCCGATGTCGTAAAAAGCGCAACCGATTATTTAAAGGGATCTTTTCACGCTTTGGTAAATTGACAAAATTGAAAAAAGTTGTTTCAGATTCGCAAATTTTCGTTTTAGTTATGATATTTGTGAGGAAACAGTAATACTGAACATTTACCATGGTCTAATATAGCCATTAAATGCATCTTTTGACGATTTTAAAACCTAAAAATTATAAAGCGTTGCAACGCGAAACGATTGAATAATTTGGAGAGTTCTGTTTTTGTCGTTAAATTTTGTGAAACTACGAAGATTGCTTATATAAGGTATAAAATACTTCAAGTATATGTACTCGGCGGAATAGCTCAGTAGGCTAAAGCGTTTTTACTTCAGGACTCTGGCAGGACTCCAGGGGTCACTGGTTCGAAATCTGGTCCGGGCAATGTTCTTTTCCTTTTTTTAATTTTATTATTGATTTTTTACTGGAGCTTTTACGATCCAATGTTTACATTTATCGATATAAAGCATTTAATGAATAAGTTAAAAAATGCCAAAATCTGTGAAAAGGCCCCTTTAAAACAAACTTCTCTTTAAAAACAAGAATATCAGTGAAACCTATCGATGCTTCCCGATGATGCGCTTTGTCAATCTATGTGTTAATAACCACCTAAAACATCTATTATTTGCCTCAGTGACCTTGACCTCAAACCTCATCAAAAGGTGGAGGTCCATGCAAGGAACCTACATGCCAAATGTAAGAGATCGGTAAAATATTGAAGGCGCTATGACAAACTGTAACAAAATTGTGACGGAAAAATCTATTATTAGCCTTAGTTACCTTGACCCCAGTGACCTCAAACCTCATCAAAAGGTAGAGGTCCATGAAAGGTACCTACATGCCAAATATATAAGAGATCGGAAAAATATTGAGGGTGCTATGAGAAACTGTAACAAAATTGTGACGGAAAAATCTATTATTAGCCTTGGTGACCTTGACCCAAGTGACCTCAAACCTCATCAAAAGGTAGAGGTCCATGCAAGGTACATACATGCCAAATATGTAAGAGATCGAGCAAATATTGAAGGAGCTATGAGAAACTGTACCAAAAGTGTGACGGAAGGACGGAAGTACGGAACTTCAAACTGGCAACTATATGCTCCCCGAAAAATGTTCGGGGAGCATGAAAAACTGCATCAACATGCTTTTTGAGTATGTGTTGTGATAATATAGAGTCCATTTTACAGAAAATTTACATAAATGTGAATGTATCATTAATAAAAAAAATAGCCGACAACGACGGCTTTAGCGTTAAATTTCCCGGGTACGTTTCAGTATATTTAATGTACCTGGGGTAGCTGTTAGTATACTGAAGAGTACCCGGGGTACATATAAGTTGTACCCGAGCCGACAATGAACAATCGAGCGATAATGGAAGGTGCAACATCTCGAACGCCCCCTAGCATCGCCTTTAGCAGTATTCAATTCTCAACAGGAAAGTGCAGGAGTCATTGATCCCGAGGGACAAGAAAAAAAAGAGATAAATGTTCGAAATAAATCATTTCATTAATGGCAATTCTATTATTTGAGCCAGGTCACAGGAAAAGCGCAGTCCAATCAGTATCCAATTAAACTATTTGTTATTGTCAGAAAACCGCTTTTAAGCAAACAGCTTTTAAGCGACCGCAGGCTGATCTGGATCCAAACTGGACACACTCGCCTTAATGTCTCTTTTACTGTGACACAGTTCATTTAATTGAAAAATTAAATAAAGTACATGTACTAAAATAGAAATAGAAAAGAGTACACACCAGTAAAGAGTTTGTAATCAATATTGAATTTCAGGACACCTTGGTGATCTGCAAATCCCAGTAACGCTCCCTTACGAAATCAGCACGTTTTATTGCTACGATCGAGCCCACGATTTGCATCACGTTCTGTTACGCTTTGTTGCGATCAACACGATTGGCTTCCACGCTCCACCACGTTCCGTTACGTCCTGTTAAGATCTCCAACGACAAAGCCGCTTTGTTGCGATCTCCTGCGATTTGACTTACGATTTGAGATGAGAAAATGAATCGGGGCAATTGTGGTGAAATTTAAGTTTGATTTAAAATCTGTCCCGATGCCCACGATGTCCCCGATTCAACCACGTTCCGTTACGCTCCCCCACGATCACCCCGATTCGACTCAACGCTCTGTTACGTTCGCCACGATGCTCTGGAATCGGGGACATCGTGGTAATCGTGGCCAGATGTAAACCTAGCATAGGTGCAAGATCAAAGTAACACTTCAACGTAATTTTTCACACATATGACTTCAAAAATAGAATTTTGTCATTTGATAGCTATCTCCGTCACGCTTTACATCTTAATACACCAGTCCCTTTTTTCAAAATCACAAGGAATCTTCGTGATTGCGGTAAGGTTTGGTTTAAACACTATTTATTTAGTTCATTGAAAGTACATATTAGCAATAAAATACAAACATACACATTATATTTGAACAATATGCTAGGCAAGAAGAATTGCAGTTTTGCTTTACATAAAGGCTGTAAAATACAATTGGACAGAATTGAGAAGGAAGCTCGAGGCTTATACTATGTCTCTCATTTGTCAGTTAGAAGCGCTGCTGTAATGATGTAAACAACCAAACGTATAACAGCTGTTTAAAGACATGTCAAAATTACGAACAATATATTACAGTGATAGGTAAATGCATACCTTTTAGAAATGAAAAAATAATATAAGTTATAATACAAAAAGTATAACAGAGTAATGTAGATAGCATATGAGCTAATAACAATGAGAGGAAAAGGGACAGAATAAGAGAAGTTGCGGTAAGAAAAAGAAGCAGTTGCGGGAACGGGGCATCGTTAGCAGAATATGGTTTGTTCCTGAGATAAAGTTGGGTTAGAATCTATGACTATCTCGGATGAGAGACTGAACATGTTTGAATATTAATGAGTTTACTTCATATGATCCGTCTTTAACACCGAAAAGAAGTAGTTGCAAAGTTATGGGTTGGAAACTGGACAGATTGTTAAAAAGGATAACTTTTTTTCTGTATAAATGGGGCAATTGAAGAAGAAGTGGTTTGCAATTCTTTGAAACTTGATGTCGTATTGCCTTTGATAACAGTGTTCACGGGAGTTGTATCTCGAATAACGTACAGTTTATTTCACAATCTTTAATATGGATATTGAAACTAAAAACCTATTTATAGGAGTGTTTTTAGAAAATATATATTTAGGTTTGACGATGCTTTTACAAGTTATCGCGTCATATATGTCAATATCGACTGATCTATTTCTTATTTTAAATATGGCTTACCTTTATTTATTTTAACGCGTCGAAAAATATCGAGTTGTAAGCCGGGAAGAAAAGGTGATCAGGAGTACTGTCATGTTCTTATATTATGATTTCGAAAGAAGAAATGCGTTTCTGAATATCAATTGATTATAAATAGCTATACCATTAAATATGTATGTTTGCGTATATAGTTTCGGTGTATTGAAATTTTGTGACTACATGGACTTTACGATGTTAGTTGTACTTGCAAGGGCCGGATGCCACATAGCAATAAACATTGAATCTTGAAACATTTAATCTTGTTTACAGATAATATATTTCAAAATGCAATATAACTAATGATACAAGCACAATTTATTTCCCAGAATCAAAAACAAATTTGCTAAAAATCGCCGATATATGAACAAAGAAATAATTATTTAGTGACATCGGACATATATGATATTGTTTTAGACAATTTGTTGTCAATTGTAACACAAGTCATCCCGTCAATAATTAAGAAACACACACAAAATAATGTGCTTGAAAAAGGTATAAATAACCATCATCGTCTTCGCAAACACACATACATCCGTATAAAACATCCGGCCCAACGTTTGCTGAAGTACGCAGTAATTTCAGCAGCAATATCATGCAATTCACATAAATGAAATGACGCATTCCAAATCAATTCCCATTTCGAAATGTAAAATCTAAACTTTCGAGCAGCTGTCAATACAAAAGAAATCACAAAAATTAACCCCGACAGGGTTCCAATTGCAATAGAGAATCATGTGAACATTTATGTGTTTGCCCAAAAAGCATTGTTGAATATATAATCTGTTTTTACTATATGTTATACATTAAGAATGAAAACCAATTCATATTGCAGTAACAAAAGATGTTCAACAAGTTATGCTGAATGGATAAACGTCCCCCGGGGTACTACTTCCCCGTACCCCGGGTACTTTGAAGTACCCATTTTTTGCATATTTTTTTATTACCCACAATTTTCGCACCCACATTTTTTGAGTAACCAACATTTTCGTAATCACATTTTTTTTGTACCCAAATTTTTCGTACCCATATTTTTTTCGTACCCATATATTTCTAAACAACTTTTTTTTGTACCCACATTTTTTTCATACCCAATTTTTCTTTTCTTACCCATATGTTTTCTCGTACCTAAATTATTTTTCGGCATAATTTATTCGTCACCAAAATGTTCGTAACAACATTCTTTTTTCGTACCCAAAATTTTCGTTCCAACATTTGTCACATATGGGTATGCAAAAAAGTATGGGTACGAAAAAAATGTGGGAAGAAAAATTTTGGGTACGAAAAAAAAATGGGTACGACAATTTTGGGAACGAAACAATAATGGCAAAAAATAATTTCGGTACGAAAAAAAAATAAGAAAAATATTGGTACGAAAAAAAAATGTGGGTACACAAATTTTGGGTTGGAAAAAAATGTAGGTACGAAAAATTTTGTTACGAAAAAGAAATGTGGGTACGAAAATTTTGGGTACACAAAAATTATGCCAAATGAAAAATTTGGGTACGAAAAAAGATTTGGGTACGAAAGAATTTGGGTACGAAAAAATGTGGGTACGATAAATTTTGGGTACGAATTGTTTCCGAGTACTTCTTCACCGTAACCCGGGTACTTTGAAGTATACTTCCCCGTACCCCGGGTACTTTGTAGTAGTACCCGAGGGGACCTTGACCCATTCAACACAAGTTAGTAGCCAAGATTTGTTTCGTCATTGGAAACACTACTGCATAAAATAGCATTGTGGTTGCACCTGATCTGTTTGATAAGACAGTTACATACGTTAATTAAATGTATGTAACCGCGACTCAATTACGTCATTTTCCACGGTGCGCGCCATTAGCCGCCTAAAACACACGCATGGCTACATTACTTAAAAGCTGTCGCATATCTTTATTAAGAAGCAATAAAACAATTTTACAAGTGTGCATGATATTTAAACAAACAGGCCTTTTCGATTAAGCATGCGTTTTATTTACATAAAGACGAATGTGCAAATTGATGTACATGCGATTTCGATTTAAAATCAATAGATAAAATATTAGTAGATACCGTTCGTTCATATTGAAAAAAAAATTACATTAACCCAATTAAAATATCTGCAGCTTTAGTATATAGATAATAATAATAATATAAATACATGCCAATAAATGAAAGTATGACCACATCACCAAATTATGGAATTGTGCTCTATATCCGACTCAAAATAGTTTTGCGTGCATTCACTGTTCTATTGTATTTGTTCAAAGATTTAAAATAATGTTGTAAAAATCGCAAATATGCTTTTGAAATAAACAATTTAGTTTATTAAAGTCCCTAGTTGAAACCAGATTCTTTTCCTTATCGTTTGCAAAATCGGAAACATCTAATATATTCTGTTTTCAGAAAAAAGGTAACCCATTACTCCATGCATCTAGTTTCTGTTGTACCAGCAGGTATTCATTCTAGCTCTGTTGTACCAGCAGGTATTCATTCTAGCTCTGTTTGTACCAGCAGGTATTCATTCTAGCTCTGTTTGTACAATCCATAATTATCGAAATGCTCGATTTTTTGCATGACATGTCATTCTTTATATTATTTAAAACAATAAGAACAAAAACCGTTTTTGATTTATTTAGTGAGGTTTCTTCTATCTGTAAAATAGTTCAAATTATTGAGAAAATAAAGTACACGATTACTGTATTTTAATGGAGAATAGAGCTGACAGAAAAAAAGTCGAAAGGGGATGTAACTAGTCGATATGACATGTGCCGATGCGAAACCCTGTTATTGTTTGACATCAATACAACGATTCATAGTGTTTTAAATAAGGAAACATCAACCAAACCCCGTTGCATTGAGCGTAGTATTCAGCCCATTAAAAAGTAGTACTCTTTTGAAACATACCATTACATAAGCCCGACAGGTTAAATAAATATCACATGGATGATATGCCTTGTTATAAAGACAAATTTGCTACAAAGTTGTATATAAATATGCAAATAATGTCTTGTCACAAGGTATTGAACCAAGTGCAACAGTAAGTAATGAAACCGTATTCAAATAAAACAAAATTACACAAATTTACAGCAGAACAATAAAAAAAGCCAATAAAAGCAATGACTTCCATTCTGAACAAAATTGGAATACTTATATTGGAGAACAATAATAAAATCACGTTAATGAGCAAATACTTATTCTGCATTTGGATTATATTCAAAGTATTTATTATCAAATGCTTGCGTTCGGTTATATATACCGGTACCAAACGAGCGATATAACACTATTGCCAATACTGATTGATCAAACCTATGACAATTACCATACACGAGGTCCTCTCCGCCGGCAAGATATTTTAGAGGAGGTCCATCACTTGGCACCATGCAGTCTAAAAGAAGGGCGCATGCCACCAATGGTTTCACTACGTTCTCCATGATAAAAGGAGTGGAGCGTAGGATATAAAAAAATCCCCCGATTTCGCCTAAGCGTATGAAAGCACATGGCTGCTCGTCAAAGTATGAAAACGTTTTCGGAAGCGTTCGGAAAGCCACCGAGGGCCCACAGAGAGTGCAGACGAGATCCAGCCGTCTGGCGTCCTCTATCAGTTGAGATATGTTGGATGTCTTAAATCTAATGCTTGCATCCATCCATACCATGAAGGGATTATCTTTCAACACCATCTGTTAACAGAAGTATGAAATACGAATGTATGTATACGGCGACACTACTACTACAACTACTACTACTACTACTACTACTACTACTACTACTACTACTACTACTACTACTACTACTACTACTACTACTACTACTACCACTACTACTACTACTACTACTACTTCTACTACTACTACTACTACTACTACTACTACTACTACTACTACTACTACTACTACTTCTACTACTACTACTACTACTACTACTACTACTACTACTACTACTACTCCTACTAGTCCCACTAATACTACTGCTACTGCTACTACTACTACTACTACTACTACTACTACTACTACTACTACTACTACTACTACTACTACTACTACTACTACTACTACTACTACTTCTACTACTACTACTACTACAAATACTACTTCGTCTACTTCTACTACGACTACTTCTACTACGTCTACACTACTACAACTACTTCTACTAATGATGATGATGATGATGATGATGATGATGATGATGATGATGATGATGATGATGATGATGATGATGATGATGATGATGATGATGATGATGATGATGATTATGATGATGATGATGATGATGATGATGATGATGGCTGATTTTATTATAATTTTTATTACAATTGTTATTGATACTTTTATCATTATTATTATTATTATTACTGTTATGATTATCATTACGAATTATTTTATTTCGTTTCAGCCTAATAGAACAAACATTTGAATACTTGAATTCATACCATTGTTATAAGAGGCTTAAAAGTGTATCCTTGCAGAATTTTCACGTGTTCAGGAAACCGTGCGAATGGAAATGTTCTGAAATCACACTGGCATACTGCTTTTATCTGAAGGAAAAATACAATCCTGTACAAAATAATTATGTTATTTTAAAGTATCGAATTATTGTTTTAAAGAATACAATGACGCTCATGTAAAATATAAATGATAGTTTTTAATACCAACGCAATCAATAGTTAAATTGACAAGAAAAACTATTTCCACACTCATGCGGACGATGATTTAATGGTCTGTATTAACTATAAAATAATGTTATTTTTAATAATCGAAATATTTTTTTAAGAATACAATAATGTGAATAATGTGAAATATAAATGAATGTTTTAAACAACTATGCATCCATCGTTAACTTGCAGAGAAATAATATTTACTCTTGCAGACGATGGTTTACTAATGGTCTGTATAAACTATTACCATCTTGAAAAATATGTAAATTGAGAAATGTTGAATCGTCTGATTGAATTCAAGGTATTTGGAATTTATTTTCAATGCCGAAAAACAACAACACTTATACTTCTATTTTAAATGGTTAAATGCTTTGTATAAACTTCATCAATAAAATGAACGAACCAGTTCACGGATTTTCGTATGTTTACAAAATGTCCTTTAATGTTATTGCTAACAAAACTGCGATGTATAGAATATGTTTATATAATTATTATAGCTAAAATGTTAATAAATAAAAATATTTTCTTCTCCGGGAGACGATTGATGCGAAAACCTATATGCTACCGCTGGACTGTTAAACTGATATTATGCGCATTTTTCACTATTGAATTGCGCTGAAAAGAATTAACATGTCAAACTAGTTTGTTAAATGTGGTAACTGACCAATTATCTACAACTTATCTCGCTACCATTTGTTTATAAAAAAAAATAATATTATATTCGGTATTTTTACATGACTCACCCAGTCCTCTAAGCCGAAATGATCCGTGAAACAAAATTGTGTCTTTGTGTCGTATGAACGAATCTGCATGAAAACTACATTTAGACTCACATCGTACATCGAATCATTTCTGTCGTCAGTTGTCTAAACGAAAGTACGGTTGATAATCAAATGCATTATTTTTCTATTTCCGGGATATTGTTTTAGTATGTTGATGCTGCATTTACAAATATACGTGTATATGAAGTGAAAACACCAACAATAAACAAGGGTTGCGATAGGCACCTATAAACAAAGCATATACTGCTAGATGCCCATAATATCACTTTAAGCCTTTAACATATCAGCGGATTTAAAGGGGACGTCCAACAGATTTTGGCATGTATTGAAGCTTGTCATTAAATGCTTCAAATGCTTTATATTGATAAATTCAAACATTTGAACTATAAATCTCCAGTAAAAAAACAAGAATAAAATTTAAAAAAAGGAAAAAAAGTAACCCCAAGTATTGTTTAGCTATATAAGCAATTCTCGTAGTTTCCCAAAATATCGAATCGCGTCGATTCGACGCTTTATCTGTTGGACGGCCCCTTTAAAACCGGATTTACCCGTAAGAAGTACACATGTATTCCCAGTTATCGATGAATAGTCGGTCATATCATTTTACCGATTTCGATTTATGAGTTGAATATCCATACAGGAATCGAAATTTTAATACTTGTATTACTCATAAGTGTTATTTGGCTCGTTTGAATCACATGTTTTCGTCCTTTTGTGAATATATGACATTTTTTGCATTATTCCAAACTGATAGTAATTACTTTTAAAGCACAACATAATATAAAACGAACAGAACAGAAAGTTTATATATGACTTGAACAAGTCCAGTTCATCGTAATAAAAACATAACTGACAATTTATAAGCAATAAGCACATGCATAGCAATGTGAAAGTGACAAAAAAAGTATATTAAATGTTTTAAAAAATGTACTAAGGCTATTACGTTACTCCACGTTTGCATTCAATGTCTCATTTCTCATTTAAAAAACATTATTTTACAATATTTCGCGAGATTCGTTAGAACTTTAGTGAAAGTATTTGTTAACAAAAGTATAAATGCATGCATACTATGTCGGCTATAATAAAATGTGTTGATAAACAGTTTTTCTAATATTGGTATAATGAGGACATACATTTACAAAATGATGCTCGTATAACGAGGACATACATTTACAAAATGATGCTCGTATAATGAGGACATACATTTACAAAATGATGCTCGTCTTCGATTAAGCTACATATACTTCATTTGCGTTCGTTTTTAGGAATATTTAAATGTCTCACAGATTTAATTTAAACATACAGGACGAAAGTCTTAATTTTAATATTTTTTTTCCTTAAATTAAAGTTTTGGATTATCAGATAATTCAAATCGAAGTTGTAACTCTTTGTATAATGTAAATTAACTTTTTACATTTCAATCAATTCACCTCACACCTATGTACATATCAATAAGTCTGATTTTAAATGTAGGGATAAATACATTTGAATTTACTGACATCCATCCATCTACAATTCCAGTATTTTGAAGCAAGTCCCGTACTTAATATGGGCAAAGACATATAAACTATTTATAGGTCTTTGATATGGGTATGCGATTGTACTTTGTGTCTTTATTGACGCGAATCGAGCTATTTTTCCCCACTTTAACAGTTATAGGCGAAATAAAAATCAAACACACAAACAATCGCAGACACATTAATATTGCACGGACACTGCAATTGACTTTTGTAATGTGCACATTAGCACCTTTTCATATGATAATTGCGACGAAGTAAAGTAACGTCGCATTAAACAATTTAACAGCTGCCATTGATGTACACTTAGTCTAGCATTTGCCATATTTACATGGGCAAACACTCGTTCATAATGTGATATTAATTGAATTTGTGGTGCAGATAGGTAAAACCAAGTGATGATTGATGATAGAAAATAAAGACCAAACGCGCAGTTACCGGTATAATATTTTAGTATTAATGTATAAATACAGAAAACAACAACAAGAAATTGTCTTTTTTTGTATTAACATTGCAAATAGAATTGTTTTATTGCTGTCGTAAAAATAATAATAAATCCGGTAATGTTTTATAATATACACAAAGTACGACGTTAACGCTGTAGCATATGTTACAATATGTTAGCTATTCCGCATTCCGAACATATATAATTAGTATATAATGATACATTATGCTCATTTTTTGTGTTAATGTTTATCCAATTAAGTGCGCTGTGTGTTGACAAAAATGTATACGCATACAGTGATTTAAATTGCCTATTAGGCCCCTCCTACTTTGATGCAACATATGCAACATACATTAAACTAATTTGTACATTTTTAAATGAGAACGAAATAAGGAAAACGTTTTAAGAAAGTACCATTCTGCGTTCGGTACAAATGCATTTATTATATAATTGTGTATGGGCAGTATTGCTAAATCAGATAAAACATTGATGAATAACAAACTGGAGAAAAGATTAGAAGAAATAAAAACATAACATGGCATCAACAAAATAAGAATAACAAGGGACAAATTGTCACAAAATCAGGTTTTCAATAAAAAAAGGCTGATAAAGGGTGACAACTGCAACTCAAAATGTGCATTGTTACTGATTGTTCATCACAATTACAACCATTGTTTCAAAATCAATCTGTTTTTCGACCCCGTGACCTACTTTCTGACCCGACATGATCCATATTCGAACTTGACCTATATATTGTCTAAATACAACTTCTGACCAAGTTTCGTAAAGATCGGATGAAAACTATTTGAATTAGAGAGCGGACATCATGCTCAATGTTTAAAACGCACCTAGTGACCCCGTGACCTAGTTTTTAACCCGGCATGACCCATATATTTGAACTTGACCTAGATATTGTCCAGATACAACTTCTGACCAAGTTTCATAAAGATCTGATGAAAACTAATTGAATTAGAGGGCGGACAAGCTTGTTCCGCCCGCCCGCCAGCCAGCCCGCCAGCCCGCCAGCCCGCAAGCCCGCCCGCATTCGCCAATCTAATAACCAGTTTTTTCCTTCGGAAAACCTGGTTAAATATAAAATAATTTCCGTTTGTACAGTCGAACATTCAATCATGGCAAAACGTCATGTACATGGCTGGGAAGCCATTCAGTGTTGTATTTTGGTTCGGTTACGATTAAAAGTAAACAAATCGGCGTATTTCTTCAACTTTGTTTATTACATTTGTTATCATTGATGCAAAAAGAGTTATTTACCAGTAACAGTTTGTCAATAAATATTTAAAAACCATCTTTCATATTCACGTATTGATGAAGGACTGCGAAAATAAAATATTGACACGAAAATGAATGAACGGTTATGCTCCGGTCAAAATTGTTATCAAAGTTAGTGGAAGTTCTCAAAACAACGAGTCAGGAAAAAAACTAAGACGTTAATCAAAACATAAATTTTGCTAACGGCTAATCAAAGAAAATATCCAATATAGCGGTATGGAGTATTTTATGTGTTTTTTCCCGAATATCAGTGTGATGTGTGTGTTGCCTTACCTGCTCTTGTTCGTCTGCATTTAATCCCAGATCATAAAATATAAATTTCGCTTTTGGTCTTGTAACCCTCACAATTTTGTTGAAGCTTTTAAACATCCTTATCGATTCTTGTGCATGATTCGATGATGCACCAGACACGAACACAGGGTCGGCGTCCCTTGCAAGAACATTATCATCCGCTTGATTAATGAAAAACTCTGAAATATAAACTGAATATGACGAGTTATGCGGTAAACATATTCATATTTATAAAAGGACAATATATTGCAAACGTGTATTGTATATATAACATGTGTTTATTACACAAATTGCGTGCATTTGTTTGTATTTTGAGGACAATCATGTATTATGTAGTTTCAAACTGGCTCGTACAACGTTGAATGCAAACAGGTGCTGACATGTTATTACGACTTGTTTAAGCATTTGTGCTCATTAAATTTACAAACACGCTCCTTGCCATGTAATGTAACAAAACTAGTGCTTGCACATGCCAAATCACATCAGTTGCTTGTTTTGTTTCATAATAAAAAATGTTCGTTTGAACGAAGTTATGAATAAAACGGTTCATTAACATGTTTATATTAAGAGTATTATATTACCAGCCATGTATGCCTGAACCTTTTCGTAGCCGTGAAATATTGTATTTCGACGGGAATCTTCTATAGTCCCATTGCAAGGATCAGTAAACACGATTGGAGAAAACCGTTTTATCTCCGGAAATACTTAAATAGTAATAATAATGTTTATATGCATCAATGTAACAAATGCACTTTTCCTAAAAACACAAATGTTGGATTACACTTACATATTGAATTTGAAATATTTACGGCCGATCTTTTTGGTTTGATTTCCATTCGATAGTTAATACATTCATGAAACACAAGTATCATAAAATAACGTATGCTACATGTAGTTGTTATGTACATTTAGAAATGTTGAACGAACAGAACAGACTATTAAAAGCTTTCGGCAAAACTAAAATCAATCATGTTGCTTGATATCTTACCTTCATTAACATGTGGAAATGTAAAACATTATTTTTTACGATTATTTTCAGGTTTATTAAATAAGTAGTTTTATAAATATTTATAACATCAATTATTACTTATTTTCGGTGTCAGAGGCGTTGTAGTAGGTGTGCGTGTCACAAATCGAGGGCTTGGAATCGTCGACATGTTTGGCTCATACGTCAAGAAATATATAGTATAAACTCCTATAAGAAATAGATACAATCTTTTAAACGCACAAAAAACTGCATTAGTGACATCAATTTTTTATCGTACATACAGTTGTTAAAAATTGATTTGATGTTTTTAGTATAAACATTTAAGTATAAATTACATGTTTTATTTTGTTGAGAAAACAGTGTACATCTAATCCATAAGAAAAGGCCACAATGGACCACACGTAACTGACAGAGGTATGTCTATAAGGAATCAGGCTTTAAACAAATGTCCGAAGTTATTTTCCATCAAGTTGCTCTCTGTTCAAGATTTGATAATTAATGTTCCATATTCTGAGGCGATCTTATATTCAGTTCCAAATCGACTGACACACGAGTTTTTTCCCTGAAGTTTATGAGGTCCTTAAGCATCCAAAGCTCTTCCAGCACCCCTACCATATTACAAGATTCCCACAGTTGTCATGAATTATGAATTATAGCTCCAATTGCAAGTCATTTGGTTTTTAATGAAAGATTTTCAATTTTGAAAGCCAAAAAACCCGGAGAAAACCCCTCCTGTCCGGTATGGTAGCCATCAACCTAACTCACATGTTCATGGAAACGGGTACTGAACTAGGTGAGACGCGAGAGTATCGAACTGATGTGATAACCATCGGCGTGAAGTTAATACAGATCCCCATACTTTTGTTAAAAATTAAAAAGTATGGCAATCGTGATTTATTTCGAATAAAGCTCCATTTCTTACAATATGTTATCTGAGAAATAATTATGACAAAAATATCTATAAACTTAGAATATTGAAATATTCTCTTATACACAAACCTGTAAGTAGTAAAATGATGACGAATACTTGTGCCTCCCGTACTGTTCGTGGCAGCAGTACATCAGATATGGTCTGCAATATATTATTCAATACGTATGTATCTATAGTTTCGTATCTTGTAGCGGTGCTTTATTGTGTATATATATGTTTAATCAAGGAAATTTATGCACATTCAATTATTTTAAGATGTTAACTTTTTCTTTAGTATTTTATGAACGTAACCAGTTATCGATGCATATCAGTATATGTTTATATTTATTGTAATTAAAACTCTTTAGACAGTTCATGGCGAATAGCGAAAATATGTTTATTATTCAGGCTTCAAAAGTCAGGTTTTTGTTTGAATACATCAATTTACATTAGTTAACATTTTGTTGTCTATTAACTTTTCGGGAAAATCGGTTATCGAACATCGTTCAATCGGTCTGACAAATTGCTTTTATACACATCTACAAACATGTTAAGGGTTTTGTTAACAGTTTTCCTATTATTGAAAATGTTATTTAATGTTTTAACAAACAAAACTTAAATAATTCGAACAGTATAGTGTAATTTAAATAGCAAGATTCAGGTGGTATGATAAAAAGCCTTCACCGAGATTCGAACAGGCGACCTCTTGGGGCACCCGGCTAAATCTATTATGCTACCACACCAAAGCAATTTATGTTTCGTTTTTTTCCCGATATGCCTGATTAATGATCCTATTTAATATAATCAGTTAACAGAAATGTTGGGACATCCATATCTTATAGAAACATGTACAGTTTTATTACAAAATCATCAAAGCGATATCAAAATGAAAAATACAAATAGAAATCTTTCTTCACATCGCACTAGGCATTTATCTATCGACCCTGTATTTGCCTGTACTTTTTTAAACTCTTGTACATACTTATATTTTAACTTTTGATTAAGAATAAATAAAAAAAAACACACTGATAAATGATGTTTTGTTAAACAAGGATATACCATATGACATTTCTGACCGAACAAATAGTGACATATATATATATATATATATAAGTATTATTCATTTCAACAACAATTTTATGAATATGTCGTAGAAAAATATTTTAAATTGAATATGTCATTTCCACATAGGTCCGCATTAACCAAATTCAGATGTGGAGTAGCCCAACTTAGAATAGAAACTGGCCGTTTTGAAAATTTACCAGAAAATGACTATGTCCATTATGTTAATCTAATGTAGAATCTGAATCACATGTATTGTTATAATGTCCTATCTACGAATATGATAGAAACATATAAATTAATAAAGCCGAGCAGATTGACGTTAACTTCTCAATTATGTGTGAAGAAGATAAACATAAGTTTTTGTTCACCCATCCAGATATGATTAAAACTTTGGCCAAAGCCTGCTGTAACATACAAAAAATAAGAAAGAATACTCTGCACATTAGATCTTTTAACGGATTCATACATTTTAATCTATGTGATGCATGCAATTTGTTTTTATAATAATGATTATTTTTATGATATATCTGAAAATTTCTGCTAATCTATACTTTTCATATTTGATAAGGGAGGATACAAGATTATATTATTATTTTGTTATTATTATTATTTTATATACTGGTTTATTAACGGAAAATAGTTTGTAAAGTTACCTGAAAACATCAACTCTAAATGTCATGTTTTAATGCCATTTTAGACAAATACCTAAATGTCTTGATTAGCAGAAATTATTAAAGTTTTAATATGTAAATAGATAAGTATAGTTTTACAGTGAACATAATAATTATTGAAACTTTAAATAGATACATTTTAGTTTGATAAGTGTAATATATTATGATATGTTGTATTTTATGTCAGCTTTTATATATATATATATATATAACACTTTTAATGATAATCTACACCCAGAGAATACATACCGCAATCATCTTACTAGTATATATATATCTCATTAATTGTCCAGTGACCTTTTCTTAAAGCTAACAGAGTAAGAGCCAATAATATCCAACGGACGAGTCAGTCTATTCAACCGCAATGAAGGCATTCAACTGGCTTTGTTCTGGACGGAGTATTGATATTTTGTATGCGTAAAGTGTTGCGAAATGGCCGTTATGAATAAACGCGACATTGAAAAGCATGAATATATATTTTCATCTCGAACATTAAGTATTTCAAATTATAAATTTAATGGCGATTGGACGGATGTTCACGTGTTTTTAATGTTTCGCTGATGAAGTATAACCTGATTAAAGGTGAATCGTTATTTTTTGTTGTTATTGTTTTGCCTGTTTAAAACAGTCGTCCATTAAAACAAGAGTATCAGACAAACCGCATATGATTTCATATAGGGTTAATTTTATTGTTTATTTCATCGAGGGAAATGAAAACCTGCTGTATTTGGTTTTCCTACCATTGACTATCAGATAAGTAGGTAAATTAAATTGTATTCTTTGTTTTATGCTATGGACTGCATATCGCGTTCCAAGGCAATGCGCAAGTCAAAGCACAGGTGGTTAGCGTGTGGCTATGATATTGACTAGTGAAAACATAATTTTGAATCATAAATAATCATATATATCTTAACGAAAAATCAACTTTTCTGAAAAAAATTCTCTATCAAATATATATATATATAGCAAGTCATTCAACTCGAAATCACCCGAAAACAGGTTGCATCGCTTTGAACAGCCATAACTTCATCAATTGTGCAGCGATTTTCACGAGCTCGGTCTTATTCAACGCAGATATGAATTTCCTTTCTGGAAATGTACATGTCTTGCAATATCTTAACAAATACTGAGTCAACTTTTAAGAAATAACACGATACACAACTCGCATGACCCACTTAACATCGATCAGACATAATCTAAGACTGAAATCTTCACAGAGTAAAAGGTATTTTCCCTGCAAAGTTCACGGACCTCGATACCATAATTCAATAAAACGTATGAAAAAAGCATTCTTACCGTGCTTGCCGTCGCATTATGCATCAAAACTAACTGTCCAGCGCCGTTTGAAACCTTTGTTTACATACATTTTAACTAACTGACATTTTAAACACTAGGGTGATTTCATTGGTCCGAAATATAACAAAATATATACTGTACATTTCCCAAAACAAATCATTTATTTCTGCGTTGAATAAGACCGGGTTCATGAAAACCGCTGCACAATTGATGAAGAAATGGCTATTCAAAGCGATGTACCCCGTTTTCGGGCGATTTCGCATTTTATAGTGATTTTTTCCAGAAAAGTTGATTTTTCTTTATAATACGATTATTTATCATTCAAAATCATGTTTTCACTAATTAAAATCATAGCCACACGCTAACCACCTGTGAGCCAAAGCGTGTGTCATGTGTTTTATCCTTTGCCTAATTGTATTGGAATTCTTCACTAACCTATAAACTCCTATTGATTGTGAGAATGCAAGTTTAGTTTTCATTAATTAACTAGGTTAAAAAAACGCACATGTGGGGTATCGCGTGTAGGCGTTCGGCGTCAAACAGGCGGTTGGACTTTTAATATTGTAACGCCCCAGCTTTATCGTGTTGTAAAATTTAAATATGTAATGTTACACTTACCTGTTAAAACATGTTAAGTCGTACCTATTTGGTGCTCCTGAATTGCCACGACAGGCCATGTCTGTTCATGAACGCCAGGATGGCCTGTCGCTCCAATTCCCATTCAGAACATTTTGAAATGTATCCATGTTGTTTACATTTTACATTACAAAACATGTTTTTACGCTGTCCTTGATCCGTTCTGAAGGAAAAGTAACCAGCCGTTTTTGTATTGACACAGTCTTTGTTTGTTAAATATCCTCAAGAAGAAATAATTGTTTACTCACAATGTATAAAATCCATAGTTTTGTAAGTATTTGTACACTTCTTATACGTAAAATTCCATTCTTAGCAGGAATATTCAACTAGTCGTTTGTTTAATGATGTCATAATGGGCCGTGACGTCATATTTTCGGCACATTTAGCGCTTTTTCTCTGTATTATCGGCCACGGCCACGGCCGTCGGCCACTTGTTTCGGCCATCGGCCACCGGCCTCGGCCTTCGGCAACCCTTGAGTATATAAGTAAGGCTCTTTTTCGGCCAAGAAACATTCAAAATTTTAAAACTGACGAAACATCATTGACGTATATTAATAAGCGGATTTCTTATAAGATGGTTGGCATTAAAAGTTTTATTAAATTTACTTTAACATTTGAGCTTTAAAACAACGGATATTTCTTTAACTCGAGTTTGCGTAGTAAAGTAAAGAGACTTTCATTTACAAAGACTTAACTTTTATTATATTCATGATTTATACGCTGATTTATCAACCATGATGCCTCATGTTGAAACATAAATTTTCACGTAGATTATATAAAAATAATGCTCATCGCTCAGCGGTTATTTCATTGATATGTTGTTAAACTTCTGTTCGGTAAAATGTTAGATGTTAAACAATAAACTGTTAAACATTACCGTCTTTTGGCTTCTTGGAGTAAAGACCTGAGTCGTAACATAATTTTTGGCGTTGTCGGCAGGATCTGTTTTCATAACAGATCCAGTGATAGAACTTATATTTCCGAAGAGACTTTTGTTTTCGCGATTTTGAACACATTCGGTATTATATAACGATACAATGGCAACTTTGCAACAAGTCGATAGTGAGGGGGTCATCTCGTTCAAAAGCCCGTGCAAAAGGGACCAGTCTCTTGAAACCGTCGATGCCGTATCCGACCACTCCTCTCGGGTTAGTAGTACCGGAAGTCGTTCCCATTCGTCAGATGTTAGCGAAAATTGAAGGGATGTCTCGGGACATTGAACAGCTAACAAGGGTCGTTGGGTTATATCAGAATAGGCTTGCTTCAACTGAAACATCGGTGGGTACGGGTGATCGGCACGTACTTCCGGACATAAATGACAATGCCCTGGCTAGACAGGCTTTTGAGAGCAGTGTAGGTGATACTGCGCAGGGGCATGACCGCTCAATATTGGATCAACCATGTAGGCCAGCGGGCAGACTAATAAAGGGGCAAGGGTGGACAAGTCACGCCTTAAACCCCGCTTCAGGCGACCGCAGTAGACATGTTGAGTTCAACAATGGTATGCACAACAGGCCCAATTACTCGTGTTACGGGCGGGAACCAGGCATGCACGCCGATGTATGTAACACGGGATATAACCCATGGGAGGAGCAGAACGGAAGTAGGGACGAAGCGTCAAGTGGTCCTGCGCCGATGGATGAGAATCTCACTTGTAAGACCAATGCCGCTGAACATAGGCGGCGTGTCCTCACCTCTGAAACACAGTGGGAGGGGGCGTGGCGTCAGACCCAAGGAGCACCCCCGATGATTGGACGCGTAGAGGTGCGTAATCCCATCAGAGAACTAACTGCAGATGAAGTATCTGGGGCAAGGGGCGACCAATACTTTGCCCGAGGGTGTATCTCAGTAGAGGACAACCACGTACACACAACCCAGCTTCCGGCCGCAGTGCAGAGTGAGAACATGCATTCTAATTCCGCTTCGAGGGTAATGCATAGTGCGACATGGGGTTTGAGCAAAATGAAAATCCCCCCCTTCACAGGTAAGGAAAACTGGGCAGTGTGGTCAGCCAAATTTGACGTTATCGCGTCGCGCTACAGGTGGACGGACGACGAGAGGCTGGACAACTTGTTGCCTAGGATAGAAGGCCAGGCAAGTGAGTTCGTTTTCACCCAGTTGCCGAAGCGAGTTCTCACGAGTTATCGCGATTTGGTATATGAGCTGACTGCCAGGTACCGGGTCATTGAAACCCCTCAAGCTTTCGCCGCAAAGCTGAGTAAACGTAACCAGAGGCAAGGGGAGACAGCGGAAGAATATGACGCTGAACTGCAGCGTTTATATGATAAGGCACACCCAAATCGTGCTCGTGGCATTCGAAACGAAGATTTGGTAAGGAAGTTCTTGGATGGTTTGCTTGATTCAGACGTAAGGTTCGAAGTCGAATATCACAAAGAACCCAAAGATCTAGAGGAGGCCGTGTTTCAGGTAGTGAGCCTAATTCAGGTAAAGAACGGGTGTAAGCAGGACCGTCCTTACAAGTCTCATGTCAGACGTACAGTGGACGACGGCACTTACGAACAGACGGAACAGGTAAACAGAGTGCCGGAAAGCAAACCAATTAAACGCATTGATGCCCCAAATCGAAGACTGAACGCATCAGGGAGCGAGCAACCTAAAGATGATCAGCACGATGTACTAAACCAGATACTGGCCCGGTTGAAGAAGCTAGAGGATAGAGATGCAACCGGCCCGTTTAGAAAAGGGGTTAGACTGAACGTGGAGTGTTATAAATGCCATAACAAAGGTCATTACGCTCGAGAATGCCCATCCAGGAATGCGATTGAGGAGAAACAGCGATGTCCCACTAAGGGCATGGACGAAGTGAAGCATTTAAACGGGCAAGGACCTTCTCGTGCGCCCGAGGAGAGGTCCATTTAGACACGTTAGTCACAGGAAATGAGGGCCAATCAGATAATCAGTAGAGTGACGAGATGCCAAAACTTGGGCATAGTGATTTTGACCTTAAATTGGGTAACGGGGTGTACTTGAGGGGTTCCGTAGAAGGGGTGCCTTCACGGCTGACACAGGTTCATCTAGGACGATAATTGCACATAGTGTATACAGACAAATACCGGAGTGCAAGAGACCTGTGTTGAAGGGGAGCGCTCCATTGATGGGAGCTGGGGGCTCACCCATCCGTGATTGGGGAACCGCACGGTTAAATCTTTGCTTGGGCAACGTGGAGCTGCAGTGCGATGCTGTAATTGCCGAGATAGAGGACCAGGCGCTGTTGGGGTACGATGTCCTAGTGGGCAGTGAACATGGTCCAGCCGACTTACTGTTAAGTAAGGGTGTTGTTGTCCTTGGTGGAGTAGAAATACCGTGCTTTAAGAAGGCAGTTGAGTCGCGTTACAGAAAGGTCACAGTCGCAGAAGACGTCACCGTACCGGCCAAGTCTGAGGCTTTGGTTGATGTTTTCGTAGGTCGCAGAGAAAGCGATGACGATGATAGCCGAGCCGAGTACTTAATAGAAGCAACCGATGGCTTTAAAGACAGGTATCATCTCATGATGGGCGCGACCTTGGTTGATATCAATAAAGCTGTTACATGCAAGGTTAGGGTTCTCAATCCGCAGGCGGCTGATGTCGCTCTGAAGCAAGATGCTGAGATCGCGTATGCAGAGAGGATCGATAGGGTCGTGACTGTATTAACGGAGAAGGAAAACGAAGGCGAGGAAAGCCTAGCAAGGGTTCGCAGGGTCCAGTTAAGGAGTCCCCAGTCGTCTCCTGCGGATGTTATGTTTCTCAAAGCGAGCGAAGCAGATATCCCTGTCCATCTGACTGGGTTGTATACCAGATCAACGCTGGGTAAAACGGACGCCGAAAAGAGCATGGTGGCAGGCTTATTGGTCAAGTACAGTGACACCTTTTCGAAGGATGATTGGGATCTGGGACTTACGCATTTGACAGAACACCCTATTTACACCGAGGACGCCGCTCCAGTTAAGCAGCGCCCTCGGCGGGTACCGTTGGCCTACGCTGACGAGGAGAGAAATGCCATCGAAGACCTTATGCGTAAAGGGGTCATAAGAAAAAGTACCTCACCTTGGGCAAGCCCGATCGTGTTGGTTCGTAAAAAGAACGGTGCGGTACGCCCATGCATTGACTACAGACGGGTAAACGCCCTCGTAAAACCCGATGGTTTTCCTTTGCCCAGGGTCAATGACTGCCTCGACGCGGTGTCCGGGTCCCAGTACTTTAGCAGTTTTGACCTCACTTCCGGGTACTTTCAGATACCGCTAAAGGAAGAAGACATCCCGAAAAGCGCGTTCGTGTGCAAGTTTGGCCAGTATGAGGTTACTCGCATGCCGTTCGGCCTCAATAATGCAGCTAGCACGTTTCAAAGGACAATGGAGCTTGCTCTGCAGGGCTTGCAGTGGGAAACTTGCCTAGTTTACGTTGACGACATCATTGTGTTTGGCGCAGATTTGGCTCAGCATATGAGCAGGGTAGACGAGGTGTTGAGTCGTATTAAAGATGCGGGCTTGAAGCTATGCCCAGATAAATGCAACGTTTTGCAAACGGAGGTAACATTCCTCGGACACGTCGTGTCCGCCAAAGGCATAAAGCCTGACCCAAATAATGTAGCCAAGGTAATTAACTGGCCAGTCCCCCAAACAGCAAAGCAGGTAAAGCAATTTGTTGCAACCGCCTCGTACTACCGTCGTTTTATTAGAGACTTTGCAAAGATTGCAAAGCCCCTAGTGGCCCTGACGGCAAAAGGTGCAGAGTTCGCGTGGAACGATAGTTGTCGAACTGCGTTTAATGATCTAAAACATGCGTTGGTGAGCCCTTCGGTAATGGGGTACCCCCTTAACGAAGGTGGTACGTTTTACTTGGACGTGGATGCCTCGGGTATTGGTATTGGCGCGGTGTTGGCTCAGATACAGGATGGACGCGAACGCGTAATAGGGTACGCGAGTAGGTCTCTCAATAAGGCTGAGCGAAATTATTGCGTAACTGAAAGAGAATTGCTCGCCGCAGTATACTTTATACAATACTATAGACAGTATTTACTGGGACGACACTTCATTGTCCGTAGTGACCATCAGTCGCTTGTTTGGCTATTTAGCCTAAAGGAGCCAAACGGCAAGATAGCGCGATGGCTTGAGATACTAGCTCCATTTGACTTTGCCATCGAATATCGCATGGGTTCCAAGCAACCCCACTGTGATGCACTTAGTCGGTTGTGCGAGTCCCCTCGCGATTGCACGTGCAGCGAAGTGGACACCACCGAACCCCTCAAATGTGGCCCCTGTCGTTAATGCCGGCGGCTGGCGGAGTGCATGGAACTGGTGTGGCCAGGTAAATTTCCGTATAAATTTGGATCCAAAGTAAATCGGGAAACCGTTCAACCGGAAGTGCCACAAGAGCTGACCCCTTGCAGGGCAGTTACCCAGGTTGAAGCCGGCACCTCTACTGAAACGGCATCTAAAACAGAGGACCCGCCTTGGCTTCGTTTGTACACACCTGAGCATATGGCAAAACTGCAGCTTCAGGACCCAGGTATCAGCGTCATTTACGTTGCTATCCGTGACGGCGTAAAACCGTCTAGCGACGAGATGCAAACTAGGAGTCCGGAAACTCGTCACTATTGGGTCATATGGGATACTCTCTGCATAAAGGAGAACGTGCTTTATAAGCAGTTCAAAAGTGCGGATGGTACTCAAGACCGACTTTGGCTTATTGTCCCCTCAAGCTTACGGAAAGAGGTGTTGCTTCTCGTACATGATGCATTGCCGGCCGGTCATTTTGGCATCAAAAGGACTAAGGCCCTTCTAGGTCAGAGTTTTTACTGGTATGAGGCAAAAGTCGATGTCAGGCTTCACGTCCTTGGCTGCGACAAGTGCCAGTCTGATAAGAAGCCGACAAAGACGCCGAAGGCTCCCCTGGGACATTTAAAGGCCGGTGCTCCCTGGGATATAGTGGCAATTGATTTTACAGGGCCATTTCCAATAACGCAACGCGGTGCTCGGTATATCTTAGTAGCGACGGACATTTTCTCCAAGTACGTTGAGGTCATACCTTTGCCACTCAAACCGCCGAGGAGTGTGCAAACCAACTATTGAATCACGTTTTCTCAAGGTGGGGCGCCCCATTGTCCATCCACTCCGACCAGGGTGCGGCGTTTGAAAGTAGAGTTTTGAAGGAAGTTCTCGCTCTTCTGCAAATTAGGAAAACGCGTACAAGTGCCCGCCACCCACAAGGCAACGGCAAAGTGGAGAGATTTATGCGAACATTTATGCGTATGGTTCGTGCCTTCCTGGTAGGAGAGCAAGACGCCTGGGACGAAAACCTTGGCTGCCTGGCCGGTTCATACCGATGCACCATTCAGGAGTCAACTCGCCTCACGCCCAACATGCTGGTTCTAGGTAGAGAAGTACGTATGCCGGCCGAGGTAATATTTGGTAGCGCGAGTTCAGTACCTAGCGAAACAGTAAGTCCCACTGGCTACGCGGCGCTATTGCGTTTAAGGCTCGAGCAGGCACACGAGGTCGCACGTAAGCACCTTCATAAAACTGCAAACTCGAGTAAGGAGATATACGATGCAAGAATGCATTTCCACCAGTATCAAGTCGGTGATCTGGTGTGGTGCCTTCATGAGACGCGTTCGGTTGGTGTGTGTCCAAAGCTGGAGAGAGCATATGACGGTCCATACTTGATCGTGAAAAGACATTCACCTATAAACTTTGAGTTACAAATCAACGTAGATGGCGTAAAACGCGTCGTACACCATAATAAAATTAAGCCTTACTCCGGTCGTGAGCCGCCGAACTGGGTATTGCTAGCGCAGAAACGTTTAGCCCGCATGTAATTGCACGCAGTCCAACGTTTAATGAGGTCGAGAGGTTTGACCTTTGTTCACTTTAACATTAAAAGACGCACACACATATAGGCATCATGGTTGCAGTTCAGAACAGTTGTACATGGATGTTTGGTTGTTATTTTAGGACAAGACTCAGCCACTGGATCGACGGGTCTACCAGTGTCGAAGATGTCCACGTTATGGACGTAAGAACAGAATCGTTTCCCACGTCATGCGTGATCACGTACCGGCCGACAGGGTTCCGTTTTACTGCACCCTTTGCAACTTCAGGTGTCAGGACGCTGCAACGCTTAAAAGCCACATCCAGAGGTATAAGCGTCACCAGAGGGAGGAGGCCATGGCAGGTGGGAAGCACTATTTGACCTGGCTGCAAAAGGCTGAGTATCCCATTTTTGTTGGCGACTCGGACATCATACGGCTTTCCCGCGAAGAGAGTTAGACCTTGCTGAGGACCATAGATGACTCGGCTAATGACGCATGGTTCGACCAGGAGGAAAACCCTAACAATACAGCAGGGCCCGCTCTTCCATCATGGCTGACAGAAGAGACTTTTCCGGCCTCTATGATAACGGGTGAACGACACGTGCAAGCGTCACCAAGCGTAGCATCCATGCAGGTGGTATCGCAGCGACCGCCCACCGACACGTTCATGCCGATTACAACAACCATGACCTTACCTAAGCAACTGATTTACCAGCCAACGCGAATGGTTGCGCCAGTAACTCTGACATCGGATCGGGTAAACCATCATCGGGGCCGCGTTCCTGCTGCCTGCGCGCCGTCGACGGTTCAGTCGGCGGTAGTGTTCGGACGAACCACTGGTTTAAGCCAGTCGATGTCGACCGCACAGCCTGTTGATCAGCTAACCCTTGGTAGGCTTGGGCCCCAGGAAGATTACTTGGACAAGTCGTCATTTTGCACCATTGACTCCGCGTTTGCCGTGGCCACGCCGGTGGTTCGTCGAACTCCAGAAGCTTTTGGTCCAGTTGCAAGAACAAGCCTTCCACTGCCGGAGTCTGCATTTGCACCAAGCGGTCCAGCACGTGCATTGTCGAGAGCCTCCTTGGGCAGCGCAAGCGCAGCAACACATTCCCCCATGCAACCTGATGGATACGTGTCTCCATACTCGCTCACTATGCCGAGTTATTTTCCCAGCTTGGATCTGATGGCTTCGGAAACTGAGGTGCTATTCTCATCGGAGTCACTCTCCTCTTCAGCTCCTTCTGTGACAATGCCGTCAGCTTTGCAGTCTACATTGCACACTTCCTCCGAACGGCGTCTATTCCTGCCTGAATTGCCCTTGCCCCAAGCGTCAATCCTTAAACCCGCCTTGAAGATGACACCTGAGAAATCGTCGACGTTATCTACTCCCCTGCTGGACGAGCACGTCAATGTTTTGCCGAATGTTTCGGACATATGTGATCCACTTTTTTCGGGGACCGTCGTGGACAGGCCTGGGTCTCGTTTTGTTCAGCAGGGAACTCAGACGGATTTGCCGTCAAGGGCGGAAGACCTCCTCAAGAAGATGCTGGGGACCATGGAAGAGCATCTGAGGGCTGCAGTCAGGACTGAGCGAAAGGTGCTCAGCGTGCTTGAAGAGGTCAGACGCATCGAGAGGAAGCTAGACGTTAAGGCCAGGGCGCGAGAGCAGTCGTCTGGTAGGAGTACAGGCAGCAAGCGGCGGCGCAGCAATGACGGCGAGAATCGCCATACCTTGAACAGCGTTGTGCGGAAAGTGAAGAGAGCGGAACCAACCCAGAGCGCAAGACTTCAGCAATGAAGAAGATAATTTGAAAACTGTTATCGTAATAAGACATACATTATGATCTATCAGTGACCGTGTGTCTATGTGTATATGTGCGCGCAAAGTGACGTTTGAGTGAAATTTTAAACATTAACATTCGCAAAATAGAGTGGACTTAAACTTTCGTTAAAATAGATGTCTAGTTGTTTGTTTAAATTTTCTGTGTTTAGTGTTAGATGTTTTACTTGCAATTGTTACTTTGGGGATTGTATTATATGTTAATATATATGGCAGCAGGAGCTTTGCCATGCTGAGTGGGGGGTAGTGTAATGCCCCAGCTTTATCGTGTTGTGAAATTTAAATATGTAATGTTACACTTACCTGTTAAAACATGTTAAGTCGTACCTATTTGGTGCTCCTGAATTGCCACGACAGGCCATGTCTGTTCATGAACGCCAGGATGGCCTGTCGCTCCAATTCCCATTCAGAACATTTTGACATGTATCCATGTTGTTTACATTTTACATTACAAAACATGTTTTTACGCTGTCCTTGATCCGTTCTGAAGGAAAAGTAACCAGTCGTTTTTGTATTGACACAGTCTTTGTTTGTTAAATATCCTCAAGAAGAAATAATTGTTTACTCACAATGTATAAAATCCATAGTTTTGTAAGTATTTGTACACTTCTTATACGTAAAATTCCATTCTTAGCAGGAATATTCAACTAGTCGTTTGTTTAATGATGTCATAATGGGCCGTGACGTCATATTTTCGGCACATTTAGCGCTTTTTCTCTGTATTATCGGCCACGGCCACGGCCGTCGGCCACTTGTTTCGGCCATCGGCCACCGGCCTCGGCCTTCGGCAACCCTTGAGTATATAAGTAAGGCTCTTTTTCGGCCAAGAAACATTCAAAATTTTAAAACTGACGAAACATCATTGACGTATATTAATAAGCGGATTTCTTATAAGATGGTTGGCATTAAAAGTTTTATTAAATTTACTTTAACATTTGAGCTTTAAAACAACGGATATTTCTTTAACTCGAGTTTGCGTAGTAAAGTAAAGAGACTTTCATTTACAAAGACTTAACTTTTATTATATTCATGATTTATACGCTGATTTATCAACCATGATGCCTCATGTTGAAATATAAATTTTCACGTAGATTATATAAAAATAATGCTCATCGCTCAGCGGTTATTTCATTGATATGTTGTTAAACTTCTGTTCGGTAAAATGTTAGATGTTAAACAATAAACTGTTAAACATTACCGTCTTTCGGCTTCTTGGAGTAAAGACCTGGGGCCCGTCTTATCAAAGATCGTACGACATTCTGTCACATTTATAATTACTTTTGTTGAATATTTCCATTCATGATCAAAGAAGCTGTAAAATAGCCTTTATATTTGAAACATACAAATCATAATCACGTATATTTTAAAATTACAAAATTCAATCGTAAGTTAACATTGTCGTACGATCTTTGATAAGACGGACCCCTGAGTCGTAACAATATAGGTAGTTTGAATCAATCAAACGATGGGCCCCATGTTGTTTTTGATTTCTGAAGTGCTTCTTTATTGAAAAATATCCAATTTCATTGGATAGGCCCTAAAACAGTTTACTTGGTTAAACCTTTAATACATATCAGTGAAACAATGAATTTATCATTAAAATGTGGTACTTAAGTTTCTTTAATGTGTAAACTTTGTGATTATAAGCCGTTGTGTATTGTCCCAAGATAATTGTCATTCAATGTTTTGCCATTGAAAATTAGATTTATCGTGTTCATTACACTACTAGAGTTTACCAATGTTCATATTTGAGAAAAACAAAACATTAACACACCCAGAACAAAAGCAAAGTTTGCTCAGCCAGTTTTACCACTGTAGTAAAAATCTTATTATGAAACACATTTTATAGCATTTACTTTATATTGAACTTTTAAATTCGTACAGTTAGTTCATATAAAATATTTAATTTGTTAATCCTTCAAGTAAGATACCATTTTGTTGTTTTCTTATAACGGAGACATTCCTTTTCTCATCATCGATATATATTTACTTTAATAATCAGCTGAAGCTTGGTTTATTACCATCATATTTATCATATGATTCGGAGTAAAGATATTTTAACGTATTCTTTAAGTATGACTGTGGAGTCATTCCAATACAATTAACCGGATAAAAGTTACCATGAAGTTTGTATTCCTTACTGGACTTGAAAAGTAAATCTATCACGATAGTGTTCATTATTTAAGCTGCTGCTCGGCCCGAGTTATGAAAACGCAACACGATTGGCTATCGGTATTTTATCTTTATAAAAAGCCTAATCGCATAATGCTATTAATGATGAACTCATTTTATAATTACCTTGCGCATGTGTACAAAATGTATGTTTTACCAATATCATACGATTAATGGATTATTCGTGCTTGATTGAAAAGCTGTGCGGAAAAAGATCCGATCTGTAGATAATGCTTGCAAATAACACAAATTAAGATTTTATTTACACAATACCAAGTATACATCTTCGAGGTAGAAATGTGCATACCATCAGCAATGACATTTTTAACAAAACCAGGAATTCACTTAACGCAAAACCAATATATAAACATAAAGGATTTTTCAAATAATAGAATTGTGTCCATTGAAATGGCCTTGTCAGAATGTTAATGATACGTAAGCGACCGAACAATGTGTTCATCTCCGACAATGATGAAAACACTGGATTTGACTGCTAATTGGAAGGAAAAGCTGTTCAAATATTTCAAACATGTACATGAATAACATCACATTACTGGAAAGAGTTATGGTCAACTCTAAAAACGCACAATATTTCGTGTTTAATGCAAAACTAATATATAAACACGTTTTAGACGTCATACAAAACTGTTTTGTTGGCTTATATCACGTCGCGCACATGAATTCAAATATTATTGAATCAAAAGAGTTGTTCGGCTATCAGAGTGACTGGACAAAATATCGCTCATCAGTTTGAATACCCGATCCTAGAACAAGTTGAGGTTTGATTGTAATCACCGTGTAATCACCGTGCTGGACTGATGGGGAAAAATCCGGCAGTTCACACCCACAGATTAATATCGTTTTATTTTAACGAAACTGTAATCGGCGGATCAAACAGGTCAGCGTTTTTTGAATCTACATTTTGAATCTACATATTCCAGATAAAAAACCTTGTTTAAAATTCAAATCACATCTCGCCACAACTTCTGAATGTCCACCAAGTTAGTTGCTTGTAGGAAGGAAGGCTGGTACTTACTTCGGGTATTCAAATAATGAAGTCCTATGCGCGAAGAACTTAATTAACATCGAATTACCACTACTACTCGAGTATAAAATCGAGCATTTTACATTCGATTGAAAGGTCATATTCTCTATAGATAATAAATCTAGATAATGCCATATGACGCATTTATTCAAGTGTATCATGAAATAACTTCGGATTAATATAATTATATGATGCAGCGATAACTCCTTTAAAAATAGCTAAACAGCTTTGTGGCAAAAGCTGAAAAAGTTCATGTAACGACATAAGAAAAACATACACAATTCTTTCGGTTGAAACCAATAGTGGGTATTTTATATTAATCAGACGTGTAAGAAGACGTACCTCAAAAGCATTTAGTAGTTGAGTCATTTATAGCGAGACTCAATTACATCTGTTCCGTGTTGTGCACCAATAGCCGCCAAAATCATACTTATTTCATCGTGGTTTCGAACACACGCAAGGTCAAACGGCGTTAGACTGTCGTAAGCCAGAGCATCGAAATTACAATCTTTATTTCTAATTAGCAAACGGACCATAATCACATTTCCGCTTATGCATGCATTATGAAGTATAGTTCTTCCCGTTTTCCCTTCCGTAAGGTTGATATCAACACCCGCTTCGAGGAGAGTTTCAACAATGGTGACGTGATTGTTTGTTGAAGCAATGTGTAAGCAAGTCAGACCTTCGAAGTTTCTTGCTGACATATTCTTTCGTTCAGCGAGCGATGAACGCGGATGCAAAAATTCTTTAACACATTCCATGTAGCCATATTTACATGCAACATGTAATGGCGTGTCGCCATTTTTGTCACAAGATCCGACATTTGCACATGCGCCGACCAGACTCTTCACAAT